>NC_056729.1:1788391628-1788639128 GCF_019279795.1 Protopterus annectens
TTTAAAATGGAAAAAACAAGTATAACATTATGTGCTTATACTAACTGCGAAAGAAAGGGAAAGCTTATTTCATTAAATTTTAGACTACGTAGTGATAAATATGAATATTATAACAACAGGAGATTTTAATTGTGATTTAAGAGGCAAGAGTAAAAAGAAAGGAAATGATATAAGAAACATGTTAGAAGTTATAAGAGGTGGTAAGTTAAAAATTTGGGACAAAACTTAACGGACTTACAAAACAGGTATGTACAGAACTGAAATAGACTGTTTTATAGCATCAGAAGGTTAAGTTATAGGAGAACGTGAGGGAGTTGAAACAGAATTTTCTGATCATCTTGCAATGTGCCTAGAGGTAATGGAAATGAAGGAATATATATAAAAAAAGACAAAGGAATAAAAAGGATAAATGAGAAAGCATGGAATGAAGAAGAAAGCTTAGTAATACAGTTATGAAATTATAATGTTATTATGAGAACATTTTATAAAAACTGAGCTGAATAGTCGATGAGATTTAAGGAAAAATATACATTTTTTTTTACAGTGGCAATATGATGTGAGAAAACTAGAGAAAGAAAAATATAAAAGAGCATATAATGATGTATTGGAAGATTTAGAACATAATGATAGAAAGCACTTTGACACAGAAAAATAATTAAATGAAAGAAATAAAAAAATACAAGAATTGTTATATAAGTAAATATATTTTTAAAAGAAAAAGAAGTCTCAATTTACTTAATCAGATTATTAAAGGAAGATGACATTGTAATGAGTTGGAAAAGGTGATTTCTTTAATTGAACTTGATAAAATATTAGGGCAAGTAAATAAAGATTCAGTTGCAGGCCCATATGGGTCATGAAATGTTTAAGATATTAAGGGACTGGCAAAAAATATCTGTAAAGTTTTGACTGGATGGTTAAATGAAGGTTTTATGTATAAAGAATTATGTAATGGGAGTACATAACTTTGTGTGAAAGAAGGAAGATAGAAGACAATTAAAAAAATGGTGACCAATAGTATTGAATAATAATGATTAAAAGATCTTTATGAAAATAATACAAAAGAGATTTGAAATTAAAATGGAAAATATTATGGAAGACAGCATATATAGTATAAATGGGAAGTGTTGTCAAAATTATTATTAATGATAGTTACAGAAACTGTGGATGATACTATGAACAGAAAAGAACAAATGAAAATTGTGACATAGGTTCATAGGTTCATAGATTAGTACTAAGCTAACTGCCCTTGCGAGCCATTTTAAGCCTAGCCAATTATCCCTTGTGAGATTCAAACCCTGCACCTTGTGTTTGCAAGGCAAACACCTTAACCATTAGACCACCCTCCCAACCCTTAGACCATCCTCCCAACCCATGAGACCTTACTAAGGCATTTAACACAATTTGGAAATGAAATCTTATGGGCAATAATGAATGAATATAATATAAGTGAGAAAGCTAGAAAATTATGCATTGTCAGAGTATAGTAATAATAAAGTAAAACTACTTGTAAATGGCTGGTTAAGCCAAGAGGTATATATAGAGAGTGGTGCAAGACAGGGATGGTCAATGAGCTGTATACTCTTTGCATTAGTGATGAATGTGACAGTATGTGAAATACATTACAAAATAAAGGAGGCGGGGTATAAAACACCTGAGGGCTTAAGAATTCCAGTTCTGTTAACATAAACAGACGACATTATAATAATTGCAAAAAAACAAAATCTGGATAAAATAAATAATACTTTGCCCAAATGAGTGTCTAGAGATGATAGAGACAGCTTTAAATAAAGAGAAAAATAAAGGTTTAGGTGATGTAGTAAAGATGGGGGTATATATTTTCCAATTAATGACATTTCTCTGTTAGGTATAAAATCTGGGAATAACGATGCAAGTAAAATTCAATTGAAAAAAAAATCAGAAGAAATAGAACAAACCTGTCTTTCCTGGAGAACATATAAATTATTATGCAGAAAAAAGGTTTAATTGCTAAATCCAGTACTGATGGGGGAAAATGGCATACTTAACAAGTATATTGTATGCTGTCAACAGTATCTGAAAAGGAATTATTGCAGATATTTTTTATGTATATGTGGCTCTAGATTAAATCTAGTAAAAAGAGGAATTTTGTATGTAAATAAAGGAGGAAGTGGTTTAGGGTTAATTAACCCAGCGGTATATGCGGCTTCATTAAATTTGTACAAATTGTTGAAGTGAATAAATGAAAAAGGTGAGAAATTAGTAGTAAAACTGTATAAATATAAGTATGATCAATTTGGGGGGGACAGTAAAAAAAGACTTAAGAGAGTGCACAAATGAAGAAATAAAATGTTACTAATAAAAAATATTTTTGTGGAAAACAAAAACTGATGGTACAGAAAAAGACAGAAAAATATGGTATAAGAATGTTATCAAAATATTACTATGCAAAAACCATGGGAAAATCTAACAGATGAAAAGTTAAAGCTATAAAAATAAGAAGCAAATGGTTTAATCAGAAAGTAGAATGTCAAGATTTTTTATGGAGACTGGTACTAGATAAATTGCCAGTAAAAGGAAATATGCCATTTAAAAAGAAAAGTGATAGAATGTGTTTACATTGTCAAAAAGAAGAAACTACAGAACATGTGTTTTTGAAATGTAAAAGAGTAAACCAGTTATGGGGAAAAGTATGTAAAGAAGATTTTTTTGAATATTTTATTTATTTGACCGAGAATGTCTGACTGAGCTAGAGCCCTTTTTCAGTGGAGGCCTGGGGAGAAAAGCTCCACAAAAGTACAAAAAAGTTTACAAAAATAGCAACTCATGAGAACATTACAGAGAATATAAACTATGTACTTAACTTGGTTACAAACATTTTGCAGTTTGATGAGAATATGCAGAGCATGGCAAATGAACGAAATGGATAAAATAAACATGTATATAAATAAATATGGATATTATATGAATAGAGGTAAAGAATATGTCAAAAGAAGAGATAAAAAGTTATTTTATGTTATATTGGGTTTATGGAATGACAGAATAAATGAAATTGTTTAATGGTAAATCGATTTTAGCAAAAATATTATGTAAAATCAGATGTTATGGAGAAAGGAGTGGGGGTCTAATAGGGATGAAAATGTATTATGATTGTAAAGGAAATCTGAATATGTGTAAACAGATTTGTATATTTATACATTTCTAAATATTTTGTAAATAAGAGTTATTTTGTATATAAATAAATGACCTGTACTCTTTTTGATAAGTACTGTGGGATCTTTTACATCCATCTGAGCAGATTACTGAGAAACTTATTTTGAGTTAGATCTGAACTGTTTCATCTGTACTTACTGTTTTACTGCATTGACTTGTGCCTTTCTGACTATTTTTACTGTTGCCTGCTTATCACCTGCACTTGTTATGGGCTGAAATATTGCTTAGTTAGCATAGACTAGATCCAGACTTGCTGAAACTAGTCTGTTTTTCATACACTTAAACTCAAATTCAGTCACCATACATTAAGAAGGACTCCCCTGCACCTTTGTGAGAAAAAAGTGTGGATATATCCTTGTTTGAGCTGGGAATTGCTGGAGGAAGGATCGCTGTGTGATTTCCTATTGGCAAACTAGTTTAAAACTGTTTAATTCCACCTGTATATAAGCCTGGCATTTGCTTGTAGTTGCTCACTATGCAACGGCAGTTAGCAGTGCCTTGTACAGATGCAAATGCCTAGAAACAATTTTTTTTCTAGATACCAGTTAGTAAAATCCTCCTGGGTTCCCTACTGCTCTGCGGGCAATGCAGCTGTGCACTTGCTCCTAAAGCTAACAAATACAGTTATGTCAGATATTTAAATATACCATGAAACTAGAATCAGTCCTCTCATGTAACAATAAACAAAGACATCAAACAGGCTATCAGCAGACACACCTCTCCTCTCACACAAGATATAGTCAAGACACATAAACCCACATTTTCATCACTAAGAGCCTACCAAAAGACCAGAGACCTTCCAAACACAACCTAAACATACTAGTACATGAACAGAATTCCATCACTACACATTACAACACGCATATCAGTGTCTCAACAATTAATTGCCTAAGGCAAAACACCTCAAAACTTAATGTCCTAGTCATAGGTGACAACAGTGAGACACACAGATGTCTCCTCAGCAGGTTGGACAAGGAGAAGGTCACAGTCAGCTGCTTGTCAAGAGCCAGGATCTGTCAAATCACATGTGCAATCAAGTCACTCAGCAACAATTACCGTTATGACTCTGTCATAGTATATGTTGGAGTGAGTGACTTGAGACGTACCTCTTTGGACCATATGAAGAAAGACATGTCTGAACTCTCAGATTGCGTGTCTCAGGCCGGTATGTTCCTAGTCCTAAGCATTCTACTTTCACCTAGGATGATGCCACAATACAGACAAAAAATGATTGATTTCAATAAATGGCTTAGCTTCTGGTGTCACTCCAGGGGGATCCAGTATCTGACAGCCTGGGAAGACATGCTTGACAAGACCATGCTGCTTTGCTAGAGATGGCCTTTACCTGTCTCTTCAAGGCCTTTGAACACTGGCAAAGATGCTTGCCTCCTCATACTGCCTTTTTTAGGCAATGTCAAACAACACCACTTCCGGCAAAGAAATCCACTAGAGACAAACTCAAGGTCATGTTACTTAATGCTAAGAGCATAAGGAGTAAATTGCACTCCGTGGAAGCACTCCTGACCTTGGAAGATACTGATGTTTGAGTAGTCACTGAGACTTGGTTCGAGGCCTCAAAGGGCACCCAGACAGTACAAGGCTACAATGCCTTTCACACATTTAGACCTCAAAACAAGAGTGAAAGGACCAGAGGTAGAGGTGTAGCCATCTTCATTAAATCCAAATACACCTCAAGACTGGTAAAACAGTACAACTCCTTTGAGCTACTGCAGGTCCAAATGACTACAGGCAAAATACCCTACCACATCATCATTAGCTACAGGTCCCTCACCATGAGCCAGAAGCAGCACACCACTTACCTGGACTTGCTAGAGTTGCTCAGTATACACCCAAACACCTTGGTCATGGGAGATTTCAACTATCCTTCCATCGAATTGACTTAAACGAGCACAAACACAAATGCTCTGAGGTTCTTGGATTTTGTTAATTCAAATGCCCTGGAACAGTCGGTCTGTACCCCCAAAAGGGGCTAGATCTACTGCTCACCAGCATGGGGGGGGGTCACTGCACTACTCCCTGTGTGTTGCCCTCCCTGGTAAGGTCAGGCCAAAAATCAGTCTCATTTGAAGCAAAGATCAATTCTTATACCTCCCACAAGAGCAAAAAAAAAAAACGGAAAAACTTCTCCAAAGCAAACTGTAACCTACTAAGCAATGGTATAAAAAAGTTTCAAAGTCCCTGTTAACACAGCCAACAATGACTCCCAAGCAGAAGAGTACACAAATACCCTGTATAGCCACTTTAACAAATGTATTGACTCAGCTGTACCTGACGGGACTAAAACCAGGTCCTCCCGAAAAAAAAAAACAAGCAGCCCTAGTGGACTGCAAGTATAAATTACTTTAATACTCTTGAAAGGTGGTAACACCGAGGCACTGGAGAATAAAAGAAAGATTTTCATTTCCTTGGTTTTCTTTCACAGTCAGTGAAAAGATTTTCTTTTCTTTTTGTGGTCAGAGTTGTATCGTATTTGGAGGTTGTGTGAAGGAGTTTGTAGTTTTTTATCGGATGGCGACTGACCCAAATTTGGATGTACCTTGCATGTTCCGAGAGGATGTGGTTCTTCAATCAGGTACATTAGGGGCAGGGAGCTCCAATTTGCAACCAGCTCCACAAAGGACTACTGAACATTTTTTTAGCGGTTCCCGACCAATTCCAAATGCTTCTATGGACAATCGTCAGACAGATGTAAGGAATAGCCATATTTTTTATATGTTTGTTCAAGAAAGGAGTAAAAGGGTTTCTGATCCTTTTATTTCCGTGGGACAAAAGTTTCATAGTATACCTTTGGAAATCAGAGAATTATGCCAGAAATACGAGAGACTGCTTGAGAAAGAAACAAAGGTGCATTTAAATATGCTGGGTCTTCAGAAATACATCGAATTGGATATCACACCAAAAGGGCTAAGGTTTGTAAAAAATCGGAGTACCCCTTTTGATTTAAACTGTTCGGTAGACAAGCAGTTTAGGGAGTGTTGGTTTAGATCTGCGCACAAATGTGTCACAGAATGGTTACATATTCTACTGGAGAGGGATCAGATCAAACATCAAAATTTAAAACAAGAACTGGCAGTTCTTTCACAAAGCATTAGCACTTCTGTCAATATGGACAATATGAAATTGTTTTTGGAAAGAACCAATGAAAGACTTTGTGCATTAGAATCTGACTTAATTGAACAGAAAAAGTCCAAACTGGTCCGGGACATTAATGATTACGTGGCGGATACTGCTCTTTCCTATCCTTCTAATTGGTCTGAGAGAAAGCGGAAGCAACGTCGTAGGGTGAGATTCAATGGTACGCCTTCTTCTTCCTCTTTCGTGTCTTCCGGTGAGGGGTTTCGGTCGGATACAAGCATGGAGTTTCCGGAGCTTCCTCGACCTGAACAACCGGAAAGTTTTGCACAGGAGTTTCGGAATCAAGGGGGGGCGATATCAGAATCAACCCAATCAACAACAGGGACAGAAGCGTCCAAGGAATTATGGACAAAACGCCAGTAGTTTAAAAAAAGGCTACCGGGCGGACTTTCAACAAGACCGAAGGTATGGGCAACAGTCTAACAAAAGGTTTAAACAGTAGTGACTGTAACATATCAAATGTAGTTTTAAATGTGTCGAATTGTACTTTAACTATGGAACAACTGTCAGTTTTAGCCTTAGGGCTTAAATTTGTCCCGACTGTTTTACCAAGGGATTATGTGGTTCAACAAGATATGTTTAAGTTTCTTAGAAAGATTCATCTGAAACATTATTTTTATAAGGGTTTTCAGGATTCCTGTTTAGAATCTAATTCTTTTTTCACGTGTGAATCTGAGGATAGTTTCTTTTCATGTGAAGAGTTTTTAAGTGACAATGATATTAATAGTTGCATTAATATGTGTGATAAAATAGACATTTCTTATGTCCCTACATTTAACAAGTTCATACCACCTTTCATTAACCAACGGATTATACAGTTTGGTTCAATGATTAGGTTTGGATGTGAAAATATTTATAATGATATAAGGTTAAGAAGGCAAGAGATATCTTATAATTTAACATCTAAGGAATGGCATACCTTAAAGGAGTTAAGTGGCAGGAATGACATTGTCATTAAGCCTTCTGACAAAGGTAACAAAATTGTTGTGATGAATGTAATACAATACTATCGAATGTGTATAGACCATCTGGACAACGATGAGGTTTATGAAAGAAGTGATATTAATAAATACAACAAAGCTGTAACAGAATTCAGGTCTCCGTTGGAGAGAAGTGTTAGATTAGGATTTTTTTCAGAAAAGGATGTTAAAGATAAATTATATAATGAAAGAAATGAAATAGCTACTTTCTTCTGTTTGCCGAAGATCCATAAGGATATGGTTAACCCCCCCCCGGGTAGACCTATTATTTCTGCATGTAACTATTTCCTTCATAACGCTGGTTTAGTTTTGCATAAGGTTTTGTTACCTTATGTTGTTAAGTCTCCGGTTTACATTAGGGACAGTATGGATTTCCTAAATAAAATTTCCTCTATAAAATGGAATAAAAAGATGTATTGGCTTGTAGTGGACGTTAAAAGTTTATATACTTCAATTAAACATGGGGATGGTTTGGAAGCGATAAAATTTTTCTTGAAAGATAGTCCTTTTACTCATTTTGTCATGGATATGATTGATTTTTGTTTAAAAAACAACTATTTTCACTTTAATGAGATATTATATAGACAAAAACAGGGGACGGCAATGGGGGCTGCATTTGCCCCCATGTATGCAAATCTTTTTATGTCCTATTTTGAAAAAAGGTTTTTATTTGATTTAGAATTTATGAAACAAAGTGTATTGTTTTATTTTCGTTACACTGACGATTTGATTTTTATTTGTGATGGTGGAATAGAACTGGTTGACAAATTTATGTTGGATTTACATAATAATCCTTTTGGTCTGAGCTTTGATGGTCTACAGAAGGGTAATAAGGTAATTTTTCTGGACCTTATTTTAGAAGGCACGGATCAGGGGAATATTTTTTCCAACATACATAGAAAATTTTTAGATGGGAACCAATACCTTCATGCTTCTAGTTGCCATCCTAGTCATGTTATAGAAGCCCTTCCTTATGGGGAGTTGGCTCGAGTTTCAAAACTATGTAATGTTTATAGTAATTTGGAGAAGGAATGGGAGACAACATATATGTTTTTGCAGAGAGGGTATGATTCCAATATGTTGACTCAAGCCCTTAAAAGAGTGAGGAAAGAGAAAGGTTTACTAAGGAATGACTTTTTGAGTAAAAGACATAATTTCCATCCAAAATATACTTCTGAAATGAGGGATAAAGGAAGAAACAATATTTATGTTGTTTCTACTTTTAATGTCAGGAGTGAAGATATCAGAGATGTAATAGAATACTATTGGAAATTTTTAATAGATGATAGAATATTGGCAGATATTCTTCCAAAGAAACACCTTTTTTCTTATAAAAGGGGTAGAAGTTTAAAAGACATGGTAGTACATGGAAGGTTTATAATGCCTCAGAATAGTGTGCCGAGGTCTTTAAATAATTTTGGCACCAAATGCTGCAATAGATGTAGTATTTGTAAAAATATTGTTAGGACGTTTGATAACATCAATGGTGTTAAATTTACACCAAGGGAAGTTTTTACATGCAGGAGTAAGGGGGTTATTTATGCCCTAAGTTGCCAATGTGGATTATATTATATTGGTGAGACCAAAAGAGAATTTCAAATTAGATTAACAGAACATATAAGGGACATAAGACATAAAAGAGAAAATAAGTCTATTGCAACACATTTTAATACCTGTCATAACGGTTATGTATCTTTATTAAAAAGAACTGTCTTGGAAAGTATTAAGTGTTTATATGGTGATGAAAATGTTTTGAAATATAAATTATTGTAAGTATAAATTAGTTACATAACAGAAAGAAACTGATATCTAAGAACAAGAAAGAACTTACTCAGCAGAGGAAGAATACCCTCCATAGCTTGAACAAGCAAATCAGATATCTTGTAAAGTCCCCTAAGGTTCATAGATGTTTACTAAGCTAATGACCACAAGGGCCTTTTTAAGCGTAGCCATGCATCCCAAGTCTCTGACAAGTTCTGGTATCCTTGACAAGTGTAAGCAGAGGCTTGGAAGATGAAACATTTACAAGCAGGGGCCTGGGAGATGAACCATATACAGGCTGCCTGTGTCCATTGGAGACATAAGTGCCAAGCCATGGATGAACTTCCTGCTCCCCAACCAACTGAACAAGCTACACTTGAATTGGGGTAGGAAGGAACTCTGCTTCACATGGATGGGGAGCCTGTTCCAGAAACGGGGAAGTCTCTGGGATACATACATGTCTCTCCAGCAGGCCTATTTGTATCACAGGCAAGGTTTAAGTCTTTTGTAAGGCTAGTTACAAGACTAAATTAGCATTTGTAGCTAAGACAACCATAAGGCATTCTTTAGGTACATCTGAAACCTAAAAGGGAATTGTCCAGCTGTGTGCCGAACTTATTGCAGATGGTACCACTCATACTGAACCTGAGGAAATTGACAACCTGTTAGCTGACAGATTTGGCAATAACTTCATCCTCCTGTCCCCATCAGCCATACCCCAAAGCATTCCTGATACCAGTTCTCTACTGAGTATCTGTAAAGAACAGGTCATACAAGTGCTCTCCACGACCAAAAACACGGCCTCTATGGAACCATACAACATCTCAGGTTGGTTACTAAACAATCTAAAACAAGGCCTAGTGGAACCACTTGGGACTCTCTTTTACCACAGCCCAAGCACTGGCTTTGTTCTGGCAGAGTGCAGATCAGCAACAGTAATCCCCTTGCACAAATGGGGGTCCATCAACCGACCCAGGAAACTATTGATCCATAAGCCTAACTAGCCTCATCTGCAAGGCCATGTAAAGAATCATCATGGACCTTATCAACAAGAACACAGGTGATTTGACCCGATCCACTCTGCTTTCAAGGGTGGATCTTGCTTATTAAACCCTGGTGGACTTCTTTGAGAATGTCACCAAAGCCCTGGACTGAGAAAGCACAGTTGTGTACACGTAACATAAATGTAGATGTTCAAGTTTATTCACTGTTGCAGTCATCAAATTTGGCTTATCTGCTTGCAGTAGCCCTCAGTCGGCCTGATTAACAAAGTCTTGGGTCCTGCGTCAGTCGCTATCCCTTCTTCCATGATTTCAGGTCATTATGAGTACAAAACATGCAGCCGACATCATTACATCAGTTTTTCTTCCCCAGATGTCAGGTGCCCCCCTAATGGGAAGCAATTAAATCTATAAATATACAAGGTTATACCTCCAACAAAAAAGCAAATACACCAAAAAGATTTTCAGCATAGTAAAGTAGAGTACAGGTATAGCCAAAAGAAGACAGGGGGCTGGAGGAAGGTTAACCAGGACTGCAACAGTGAATACACTCGAACATCTACATTTATGGTAAGTGTACACAACTGTACTATGTTCTTCATGTTTCACTGTTGCAGTCATCATATTTGGGTAGATTCCCAAAGCTAAGGATGGGAGGAGGAATTTAGATAGCATTTGGGCCAGCTATAAGGCACTGCAAGACTGCAGTGGCAAAGCCAGCTCTGGATTTAGAGAAAATTGGCAGATGGTAATGCTTGGTGAAAGTATGTACTGAACTCCAGGTAACAGCTACTAGGATGTCCCTGGTAGGGACACCTCTGAGAAAGGCTGCAGAGGTAGATGCAGCCCTGGTTGAGTGGAGTCTGATCCCCTGTGGGATAGGTTTTCCATGATGCTCGTAGCAGAAATGAATGCAATGGCCTATCCATTTGGAAATGGTTTGCTTTGAAATAGCCTTCCCCTCTGCCCCTGCAGCAAATGCTACCAGCAGTTGGTCAGATTTCCTTTCAGGTTTAGTCCTGTCCAAGTAGAATCTAAGTTGTCTGTGCACGTCTAAGGAGTGCAGTATCCATTCCCCTTTGTTCTGTGGGTTAGGAAAGAAGGCTGGCAAATGAATGGACTGATTAAGGGCCACACTGGATACCACCTTGGGCATGAAAGAGGGATTGGTCCTGAGGGACACCCTGTCCGCATGAAAGATGATGAAAGGCTCCACTGCCATGAGGGCCTGTAATTCAGATACCCTTCTTGCTGAAGTGATTGCTAAAAGGAAAGCTGATTTCCAAGACAGGAATTTTAAATCCACAGTAGCAGCTGGCTCAAAAGGAGGAAGGGTGAGCTTTTCCAATACAAAGTTAAGGTCCCAGGCTGGAGTTGGGGCTCTCCTGGGTGGTCGAAGATTTTTGGCCCCTCTGAGGAACTGCTTAAGCAATGGATGAGAGAACAGGGGAGGTTCTGTGTAATAATGAGCTGAAATGGCTGATGCATGAATTTTGATGGAGGAGAAAGACAGGTCCTTGTGAAGCATCTCAGTTAAGTATTGTAAAATCTGAGGTAAATTGGGCACAGCTGTGCTCATCCCTTGAGATCGGTTCCAGGCACAGAATCTTTTCCATTTTTCAGCATAAGATTTTCTAGTACTAGGCCTCCTTGCCTCTAAAATGATATCCATCACTGGTTTACTGAGGGATGGTAAAGGAGAGATTAGCTAATTAGCTAGGCTGCTAGATTCAGTGTATGAAGCTAAGGGTGCAGAATCTGGTTCTCCTGCTGAGACAATAGGGTAGGAGTCTGAGGCAGGTGCCATGGGGCCAACAGTGACACACTACGCAAAAGGGGGTACCAGTGTTGTCATGGCCAGTCTGGTGCAATCAAAATCATCCTTGGTTTGTCTTGTTTGATCTTTAGTAGTACTTTGGAGAGCAGAGGCAGAGGGGGAAAGGCATAAACTGATAGGTTTCTCCAGCTGAAGGACAGAGCATCCACTTTCCACGCTTGTTTGTGGGGAGTCCTTGTGCAAAATTTGTCCAATTGATAGTTCTGGGGGAAGGCAAACAGGTCTATATCTGGGCTCCCCCATTGGTTTGTCAACATGGTGAAAATCCTTGGTTCCAGCTTCCACTCGTGTGGGTCCATGAGCTTTCTGCTTAGCTTGTCTGCCAGTGTATTTAGTTTTCCTGGCAGGAATTGAGCTTGTAGATACACTTGGTAGCTCAGGGCTGTGTTCCACAATGCCATGGCTAGTCTGCATAGGGGGTAAGAATGTGCACCCCCTGCTTGTTTATGTACCACATAACAGTGGTGTTGTCTGTCTTTACCATTAATTGTCCTGGAAGAATGTGGTCCTTGAAGGCTGTCAGAGCATGCTGTACAGCTAACATTTCTTTTTGATTGATATGCAAGTGCATTTGACTTGGGTTCCATTTGCCCTGAATGCACTTCCCTGCCAGGTGAGCCCCCCATGCATAGTCTGATGCATCTGTTGTTAGGGTTTGGGTGTCAGGGGGTAGTGTGAATGGTAGTCCCTTGTTTTGGAGGCAGGCCTCTGCCTACTAAAGAAACTCTAGGCGTAGGCAAGATATGATAGGAATCATTGCTTCTAGATCCTGAGAATGTTGACACCATAGGCTTTTTAGATACCATTGTAGTTTCCTCATATGCAGTCTTGCATATGGAATCAGAAGAATGCAGGAGGCCATGAACCCTAAGGCTTGTAGTATTTGCCTTGCAGATAGTAGGGTTTTTGTGGCCACTTGTTTGAAGTAGTTTGTCAAATTAATTTATTTCTCTGGCGTGAGGAAAGCCATCTGAGAAGTTGTATTCAAGCTTGCTCCAAGGAATATGATTTGTTGACAGGGTACCAGGTGTGATTTTGTTTCGTTTATGGTGTACCCCAGACAAGTTAGCACCCTTTGTAAAAAGGCTAGATGATTTAAAAGTATGTCCTGGCTTTCTGCCTGAATTAAACAATCGTCCAGGTATGGGTATATTTCAATATTTCTTTGCCTGCAAAATGCGATGACTGGGGCTAGGCACTTTGTGAATACCCTGGGCACAGTAGAAAGCCAAAGGGCAGTGCAGAGAACTGGTAGTAATTGTAGCCTGCTTTGAAGCGTAGGTATCTTCTGCAAGATTCCCTGATAGGGATGTGCAGGTATGCTTCCTTTAAATCGAGTGTTACCATCCAGGCATCTTTTCCTAGCATAGGAATCTTTCCCACTTAAGGAGCATTCAGTTGCGAAGTGCTTGGAAGTTTTAAAATCAAGTCATTGAGACAGTTTTCCATAGGGGGGAGTCTTACTACTCCCAGATTTGGAAGTGGAAGCCCCCCCCCCACTGCTTAGTCTTGTGCGTACCCTGGGACTGAAACCTGGGGTTTCTGCTGTGTCTGGGTATGGATTGAGAAGGCCTGGAAGGGGCCAGAAATGGCCAATTCTTAGAGGGCCAATACCTACTAAATCTTGGAGGCTGAACTTGTAAGAAATGTTTAATAGTTTGCATAGATTTAGCTTTATCCTCCACCTTTTTAAGAACTTCCTCAGCTTTGTTGCCAAACAGGCAGTACTGATTTAAGGGAGCAGCCAACAGTTTAAGCTTTAACATGATCAGGCAAAGATTGCTCCTTAAGCCAAGCATGCCTTCCGAGTACAGACCCAGTGACAGCAGCCCTGCAAGAGGCCTCTAACGAATCAAACCCACATTGCAAAGTATGTTTTCCAACCTGTTCAGCAGAATGCATTAAATCCTGTAATTCCTTATTTTCAGCACAGTCAGGAATCAACATAATTTTCTGTTTAAGCAATCCAATAATATGTTGTTGATACTTTAACATATGAAACTGACAGTTTAAGGCCCTAATGGCCAAGGTTGCAGAAGTGCAAACCTTCTTACCCCATCTATCCAGCGCCCTGGAGTCTCTATCAAAAGGGGAAGGTTTTTTGGCAGTAGAGGTCTTAATGCCATTGGGTCCCTGTGAAATAGTCTCTGGATCTGCAATAGGGTTTTTAAAAAGGAACTTGTGAGAATCAGGAACCCTGTAATATCGGTCAGGTTTTCTGGGAGCAGGAGGCAAAGAATCAGGGGCCAAACTAGATTCCAAAAAGGCATAATCAACAATATCTAGTACAGGAGATATAGCTAAAGGCTTATGCTTTGGCAAGAGTAAGAAATCCCTAAGCCTCTTTTTCGAATCAGAAAAATCCTGGCTTTCCCAGTGGAAATGCTCCCTTAAGAGTGTGCAAGGTTTCACCAAAAGAAAAATCTCCTGGAGGGGAAGCAGAGGGAATAGAGTCCTCTGCATCAGAATCCTCATAAGTAGAGAAGGGTAAATCCAGATCATAAGAAGAATCAGAAAAATTAGAATCCTGGTCAGAAGATTCATAAACAATTTCAGTCCTAGGTCTCTTAGAAGAGGGTGATTGGCTTCCCCTGATTAAAGATATAAGATCTTCAGCATTTTTATCATTTGTTTTTTAGGCATAGAGGCCTGAGCATGCGGCCTGGGCGTCGGTTTTCTAGGCATGGTTCGAGGTTTAGGCCTTAAAGAAGGAGGCGTCGGTTTAATATGCAAGTCCATAGGCCTGAATACACCCTCAGAAGCCGGTGCCTACACAGTGGCTCCGGACCCATCCAAGGTAGAGACATCTGCAGGTTCCACAGTTGAAGCATCTTGCGGCTCAGTCATGGGTCTCAGTAGAGGCATGCGAATCACAAGTAGCGGGTATCAGGGACTGAGAAAGCACCTCACTGAGTACTGGCGAACTGGCGACTGCGTTTTTTCAGAATTCCAGTAGTCGGACGGCTTACCGACGACATTTCTGGATAATTGAACGGAGAACCGAAATATTTAGAGGTGAAAATATACAGACTATGGATAGTGCGCTGATTAAATAAAGCACAAAACTGACAGCAAGGTACATTGTGGTCAGGGTCTAGGCAAGGAATACAGTACGAATGAAAATCTTTGTTAAGGTATTTGCTTTCCACAAGAAATGCAATTATTAACTTTTAGTGACATCGGTAAGGAGCAAGAAAAAGTTTCTCCAATGGGGTACTTAGTTTTAGTTGAAGACTTCGGTTCTGAAACTCGAAAACGAAAATTTCAGGAGTCGGACGACTGGCACTTGCGAACTGTTTCTGCTTTGGGCACCGCACGGCAAGAAAGACTGATGTAATGGCATCGGCTGCATGTTTTATATCCCTGATGACATGACATCATGGAAGAAGGGACAGCAACTGACGCAGGACCCAAGACTTTGTTAATCAGGCCGACTGAGGGCTACTGCAAGCAGATAACCCAAATGTGATGACTGCAACAGTGAAACACGAAGAACATCAAAGCAGTACATACCGCCTATCTTAATTTAGCCAAGGTTTTTGACACAATCTCCCACTCAGGGATCATTGAGAAACTCTCCCATCTGGGGATTAGCCCATACATCACTAGTTGGGTAGCCAACTGACAGAAAGCACACTGTCAAACTTGTGGAGTTCACCTCCATCAGTAGATCAGTTACCAGTGGGGTACCACAAGGATCTGTGCTGGGCCCTCTACTGTTTGGAATCTATTTCTCTGAGGTCCAGGCAAAAGTAGATGGCCTATGACTTACCAAGTTTGCAGATGACTGCAAACTGGGCACAATCACTGAGCCCCCCCATGTAAACATATTACAGAAGGGGCTAACGCAGACAAATGACTGGGCCAAAGTCACAGACTAAATCTAAATGCAAAGAAATGCCTCACTACCCCCTTTTTGCAAAGTACTCCTGTTAATTTTGATGTAGATAGCACTTCCCTAACTCAAACACAGTGATGCGAGACTTGAGAACACAGGTTGATAGCAATGTAAACTTCAATCACCATGTGTTTATAGTGGTAAGGAAAGCAATGTACATTGTGCATCTCATAAATAAGGGCATCACATCCAAGACTAAGGAAGTTATAACTCTGCTGTACTTGATCCTTGTCAGACCACTAAATGAATACAATGCTCCCTTTGTATGTATCTCACCTGACACCTGCAGCAAATGAAGAGACCCACAGATGTTTCTAACCAAGAAAATTCAAGGTCTCCAAAAGTGATTTAAATGAAAAGACTGAAAGTCCTGTCACTGTACTCTATCATACAGGCTGCTGAGAGGCGACCTGTACCTGGCCTACAGAGCAGTCTCTAACTGTGCCCTAATGGAAATGCTGCACATCCACAAATTAAATGGGACAAGTGTCACTCGCTCAAGGGATCTCAACCTAGCTTGTGAAATTAACAAAACATGTTGGAGAGACAGATACATCTCTCAGAGATTGCCACTCCTCTGGAATAAGCTCACACTTCACATCAGGCAGAGCTCCTCTATGAAACTATTTAAGCACAATGTATAAAAAAGAATACACTGCAGGGGTAAGGTACCTCCAAATAGGATACTATATTAGAACAAAAACAGCAAAAGGTAGGTACTCCACAACGATCGAAGCAAACCACTGAAAATGACTGAAAAATACTTCTTTATTCCACAAAAGTAAGCACTTTCGCGTCTCCAAGGACGCTTCCTCTGCAACTTTAATTTCTTAAAGTGATTCTGTCGTGATTTTTATCATATTTTTATTGGTTCATGAAAAAGAGAATGGTATTTAAAATGATTTTGAATGCTTTGTAACTGTTTGTAAGTCTGAGGAAACGTCCTTGGAGACGCGAAAGCACTTACTTTTGTGAATAATGAAGTATTTTTCAGTCATTTTCAGTAGTTTGCTTCGATCGTTGTGGAGTACCTACCAATTGCTGTTTTTGTTCTATTTAAGCACAATCTTGACAACTGGATGGGTGACCATAAATTCACCCCTGAGTGGCACCTATGTCCCTCATGGACAGGGGTAGTCGGTGCTGATCACAGATTTGCTCTGCTAATGACAGCCATCTAATATGATCAATTACGGTACACAGGTTTTTTTTACATGGCTAGGTTTGTAAAAGCACTAGAGCCATTAGCCCAGTAACCTCCTATGAATCTATGTCTGGCAATCAAGGCATCCTCAGGTTCTGCACTGATGGACCTTTTGAATATCCACAAAATGAATAGCATCAGAATCACTGCCTACAAGGATTTAAATTTTGCTTGCGACATAAATAGGACAAGTTGGCAAAACAGATATGTGCTTCAGATGATCTCCATGTTCTGGAACAGGCTCTAGATCCATGTGAAGCAGAGTCCATCCCTAAATGTATTTAAGCGTAACCTTGACCAATGGATGGGAAATCAGAAATTCATCCCAGTCTGTCCTCATGACTCTGACAGAGGCAGACAGTAAATACCCCCCCCCCCCATAATCTTTAGAAACTTCCTAACATAACCCCTCCTAATAAATACCCATGATACATAGGGACACAAATGGGTTGGGTTGCACGACTAGGATTATAAAAGCCCAGGTGGTTGTTAGCCTAGTATATAACTAATGAAACTATGAGAAGAACCCACCGTTTTCTGCATCAAAGGTGAGTGTGCTATGTATTATGCCACTGACAGTGACAACATCGTCCCTTAATTCTGTTAACAATCATCACCAATACAAGCAGTAAAGAGGACTCTCTCTCTCACAATTCTTTCCCAAAGAAATCTCCAAAGATAAGCTTACAGACAAAAGAAACTACTTTGGGTGAACAGAAGCATTTGAATGTCTATAAAAAGACACTGCATCTTAAAATAAACAGAATGTTAAAGACTAACACAGAACAAACAAAATATGGACCTGCTAATTGCAAATGTTTCATATTATATAATGAAAAGTCAAGTAAACCAGAAGCTGCTGTTAAAAAAGGAATAACTAGTAGAGCATATAAAATACTGCATAACTATAAAAATCAATCAGAGGAGCTTAGAGAGGATTGGAAAGAGAATGGATAAGCAATTCACAAAGAAACAAAGGGGGGATATATGTACATCTCACAAATATGCAACAAAATCTAAAAGATTTAGGATCTTTGCCTGGAAATGTTTACATTGGGTATTTTTATAGCCCAAGCAGACTCCAAAGAAGTTTTCCTCAGGTGGATAGCAAATGTTGGAGGTGTGATGGAGAAGAAAGAGTGAGTTGGGAACATGTTTTCTGGGATGCTTGACGAGCAGATTGTATTCACTGGGAAGACGACTTTTTGAGCTATGATATAGAATCGAAATTGCCTACACATAGTGAAGCCTTGCTGAGTCTAATTATGGTGGCTGTCAAAAAACAATTACTAGAAAATGGAAATCAAAGTCTAAACCAACTTTACTAGAAGTAGTGAATATAGTAACAACTGGAATCAGGATCTTTTGAAAAGGGAAGGAGCAAACTACAAAGGAAAAAATGGGAATTGTGGGAACAATAGATGCAAAAAAGGAACAAGGTTTAAAAGTAGGCAGGATATGAATGAGCCGTATAATGCTTAAATGATGATGACTGCTTAGATTATAAGTAATGTTTGCAACTACCGTTGTTTCACTGTTGTCTGTGATGTATAATGTTTGCAATTAAAGTGGTGTCAATGTTTGCTCTACATTTATATAAATGTAAGAACGCCTATGTCATACGTGATAACATAATAAAGATGTTTTTATTAAAAAAAAAAGAAAAAAAAAAGTCATGTAAATCAAGTCCCTGTTAGTTATTAGCTTGGTTGTCTCAAATGTCTAAAATTAGATCTGTAAGGCAGTTTTAAAAGACATGATTCAGAATGTTCCCTTAAACTAAAGATGCCTTAGATAAGGGCCTAATCAAATTCCAAGGACCACAACATTTTGTTAGCAAAATTCTAACTCTGAAAGTGGGGTTAATACAAATACTAAGTTCAAGACTGCTGTACCTTTGTGTGCTCTTTCTAGTTTGGAGACAGTGATTCTGGAGGTAGTACAGACATTGCAGGGAAGGGAAGTGGGTTCAGGAGGTTTAACACCCTCCATAACAACACTTCAATGATGAAGTTTTGAAATTTGCTGTTTTTGCTTGAATGGCAAATTGTGTCTTGGACTTTCAATTCACTATTTAATTTCCTGTACGTGTAACAGGAAACCAATAAGTTTCCCCTTGGTGACTACCTTAGATTTAATATGGAAGAGGCAACTTAGATGCTAAAGAGCAGATGAACCTTTTAAAACACTCTCCAGGTAATGAACTCCAAAACCACACAGTATTAGAAAAAATAAACTGGATAAAAACTAACAATTCAGAAACATTTTTAAAAGGCATTTAAACTCCTGCTAATTTAGCAATGTATAACTCCGACATAGGAATAAAACAGTTGACACCAGGAGTGGTCAATATATTTTTGTTGAGCACAGTTCAATTGAGAAATTTCATTATCTGATACAATGTACTCCAAGAGAAAAAGCACTGTACATAGGAAAACAAAATATGCAGTTAACAAGAATTACTGTAAAAGAACAAGAACTCTGCATAATAGGTATGAAGAGCCAACACATTACTGGTGCAGTAACAGTAACACGTAGGAATCGCAGAAGTTTAAGGATACTGAGTCTTGGGACCATTACACCTTGCCAGTTCCTACCCTAGACTGTACCTTCCCCTCTCATGGAGGGCTAGGCCAGTCAAGCGCACAGTGAATGTATGACTACCCATCCAATTATACAGATCCCATTTTAAGAAAATGCATCACACTACTTTATCTGCCAAAGTTGAGGGAGACGCTGAGTAAGAAACCCCAGTCTCCACCTTGTTTTATCAATATACTGAAGCAGTTTTAGAGCACTTGTTCTGATATTTATGGGATTGCTTTATTTTTGAAGGCAGTAGAGATCCTGCACTACTGGATCTCTGAATGCTCAGAAGGCAAGTAGTGGTCTCCTCTGAATGACCTGTAAGACACAGAATACAATGAAAGTGCATCTAGTCTTTATTTAGAGATTTTAAGCCTGTGATCCTCTATGTTAGGAACCCCTTTTAAACTGCTTGTCTGATGAGGAACATTCCAAGAGGGCATTGCACTCTATAGTTGATTTGGTCACTGCTGAATACAAAGGGACAATAACATCTTTAGATCTGGATGAAATTCTCTTAATGTAAGGACTTCCTGACACCAACTGCTATCTCGTGATAAAACGGCTGGCTCCATGTCTCTGATAAACAGAGGCGAACATTAAACATTCCCTAAATAACACTGGAAGTGTAATCATAAATTCATCCCTGAGCTGGCCCCCACATGTCTTACAGACAAAGGCCGATAGTAAACATTCCCTAACAAACATACCACCCCGCATAACTTTTTAGCAACCTCCTAACATACCCCTCCTAACAAACATAATCAATTAAGATGTATGTTACCATAGGATGCAATAGGGATGGGCTCTGTGGCTAGGCTTATAAAGGTATTGCTGGTCATTAGCCTAGTATATACATATGAACTTAAGGAATTATCAGGTTCCCAGGTCTCTAACTACATTTTCTCTTTGAAGTGTGGCCTTGTCAATGCTATATGCTTTGGGGTTGTTTGTTTACCAAATGCGACAATGTTGCATTTTCTGGAATTCAGTTTAAGACCATTTTCACCACACAAGGTACTTACAAGTATAAGCTCGTGATGGAGGGCTACTATGTCAGAGCGGGATTTGACAATGAACCACAGTTTTTAGTCATCAGCAAACATGTTTTTTAGTCTGTAAGTCAGAGATATACATAATGAATAAAAGCAGTCCCTGTACCAAGCCCTGCAGGACACCACTGGTCATCTTCACGTTCTCTGATGATGAGCTGACAGCTGCACTATGTGGGAATGGTCTTTTAGCCAATTTTTCTGTCCATCTTACCACACAGGGGTATATTTGTAAACATTTAGTTTAAGTTTATAGGTTCATACATAACTACTAGGGAATCAGTCCACAGACAATTTCAAGCCTACCCAAAAAAAAAAAAAAAAAAAAAAACATTCAAAACTTCAAGGAATTTGAGGCTGCCCATCCAACTACCCAGGTTTACCTTGAAGGTGGCAAGGGTGCTACTCTGCCTGACATGTAGTGGAAGTTTGTTCCAGAGGTGAGGGATACAGAGAGATATGAATCACACCAAAGTATCTTATCTGCTGGTGAAGGTGTAGTTCCCTTCGCCACATATTTGATGCATCATTAGCTCTGTGAAGGAATAGGAGATCAATTAGGGTTGGATCTTTCATGGCATGAATGGCTAAACATAGATCTGGATGAAGAAATCTGTAAGAGACTGAATATAGAGATAGGGCTGCCAGTCTCACCTGAAAACTAAGATTTCTGAGGCCACTGACCCTTTTAATTATGAATCTCTGAGGTCTCTCAAGTTGTGGGATACGTTTAGATAAACACATACCAAACAGTGCATTATATTCAATAATTGGTCTGATAAATTATGAATAAAGAGGAATTAGGACTTCTTTGAATCTAGTACAGATGCCTTTGGAAGTTATATGGGCCACATATATGCCTTTCTTTACTACTGTGGAGACATGATAGACAATTCACTACTGTGGAGACAAATAGTAAGGAATGATCAGCAAGAGTACCCAGATCCCTTACAAGAGTACCTGACCACAGGGGTGCATGTTCAATGCAGTTAAGTGAAACTGTTATGTTTACCAAAATTGTTAACATTGTCTAAGCCATGTTGGAGAAATTGTGAGTCAGTTTACGATCAAATAACATTTACAGTCATTTGCCAACTTAGTTAATTATAGGCCAGAAGGGCTGACCTGAAGGTCTGAAAAAATTATGCCAAATAAGAGATGGCCTAAAATTGCCACAGACATGCATCTAGAATGTTTCTCCCTGGGCCTCCACTGAAAATTGGCTTTGTTCCAAGTCGGACTTTCCTGGTTAACAAATGTTAAATAAAAATAAAATAAATAAATAAAAATGAGCCGTGTGGTACACCACTAGTAACTGTTTTGCATTCAGAAGTGGCACCTGCTACTCGTGTTCTGCCAGGAAACCAGTTAACTATCCATCAACCAATATAAGGATTTACATTTATTGCTTCCTGCAAGAGTATCTTCACCAGGAAGGCAGAGTTCCTGTGTATCCTGTAAGAGTATACTTGTCTTTACAGGAGACTTCCCAGTACTCCTGAAACGAGTATACTCGTCATTGTTTTCAAAGTCTTAATTTCTGAAGTCCTGGTAAAGGTACATAAACAAACCTAAGGCAGCAAGGTGGCATTTACAATCTGACATGATATGTTAAGTGTGAGAGTGAAATGGTCAGAATGGCATGCTCAGAGCTGAAGATATTAAGGAGTGTATGTAATGATTCTGAAAAAAATATGACACAGTTCCATGTTTACTGTCTGGCTGGGGGTGGTGTATTCAAGTGATGCGCGTTAGTAAAAAATTACATTAAAACATAGTGGGTAATGCGAAGACATTTTAAGATATAAATGCTCTTTTGGTAAAGTGGTTATAACTAATACCTACATTTTAATAACTGAATTAATTTAAAAACTCATGTCGCCTGCATGTTTACCAATGCTGCTATCTTAAGCAAAACACTAAGAAACACAATGTTGCTAATGATACTTCCTAACACAAATGGTTTTGTAGATTAATATTGTTTTGAAATACTATGATCCAAAAATATCAAAAACAGCAGTATGCTATCTCTTCTTGTTACACATCCTCATTGGAAAGCTCATGAACAGGTGAACAATTCTGTAAATGATAAACTGGATATATCTTGCAAGCTTAAAGCATATCATTTTTACATGACCATAACATTAGTATTTTGTTGGCAAACACACGCACACTTTTTCTTTCATACATCTGCAGTATAAAATCAGCATCTACAAACAGACCTTTATACTAACACCATTGCATACTTATTTTCTATCAAACAGCTATCGTACTTTACATTTTTTGTAGCTCGCATCATTTATCAGCTATTATGTATCTAATGAAGGGTATTTCCCGTAGAGGAATTTGGAGAATCTCTCGGGAATCAAGTGGTTTCCTAGCTTAGAAGGTCTCAGGAAGTAAACGTGTTAATTAGCCTCCTGCTGTTCAGGATTTCATTAGACAGGATCTACCTTTACAACACCAAATTATGGCAGATCTAGTATGATGAGATTTTTAATGTCTATGTTAATCATTCTCTTATAATGTGTTTCTTGGCCTTACAAGTGAGACTTGTCAGGCTGATGGACCTACAGTTTTCTAAGATCAGTAGTAGGGCCACCTTTTTTTTCTCTCTTCACAGTTACTAGGCTTGCAGTCCTGGGAATCACTGTGGAGTCTATCCCAACTTCCCAGTAGCCCCTAAGCACTGCCTGGTTAAGTGACTTGCTTAAAGTCACACAGTGGGTAAATGAAGGCTGAGGAATTAAACCCCATACCACTAGAACTACAACTTCCAGCCTTAACTCTGCACCAATTGGAGTGATATCATCACTGCTGTATGCCATACTTTCAAGACTGAGCCTGTCCCCAGGATCAGGTTACATAGCCTATGGAGAGATTGTGCCAGGGCATGCTTAGTACTATTTAACAAACAACCCGGTATGTCATCTGGTAGCATGGAGGAAGTGCTCTTACTCTTGGACAGCAATTTCAGAGCATGCTCTTAAGTGATGATGGGGGTTTGTGAGATATGGGAATCATAGGACTTTTGATAGTAATCTCTGGAGTGAAACTGCCAATATACTAGCAAATAAACTTGTGCAAATGTCCACCAGGTCCATCTAGATTTTGGCTACAAATTTACATAAGAGAGCTTAAGGTTATTATACTAAGGAACACTCTGAAGGCAAGTAATAGCACAGAATTTACAATGTACTCTGTTATTTCAGACATGTTAAGAGAATAGTACAACATAAGATTCACAGTTTAGCGTATGTCACAAGTGCAGTTCCAGCTTCTTCAATAATGACAACCGCAGAATTTATGTTTATTAAAAGTAGCCCTCAGAGTGTGAAAAAAAATTATTACAAAGTTTTCAGACAAAGACAGAACATTTATATTTACCACATTTGCATGTTCTGGAAATGTGAATAAGGTTGCTAGTAGAGGCCCTTCACACAGGCTTTGTTTAAGTTTATAATATTATAAAAAGGGGGACAGTCACCTTTATGTAGTAGCTTATGTGCTATGTAAATGGATACAAGACAGACTGTCAAACTCGATCCAGTTTAATTTACAAAACAATAGACATCTATGAGGCTTTCCCTGCTGTCCTATTTCATTGCTCCATTCTGTTTCAGAGTAGGGTTCAATACTCACAAAGGGTGTGTAAGAAAAGAAAGGTTAGGGAGGAGGAATGAATGTGCAGTCGACAGCTGTGAGGCTCAGAAAGAAATGTACCAGCTTTGTAAAAATGCTGTAGATTCTGGTGTTTTTGAGATATTACACTATTTATAACTGGGTCAAATTTTAGTTAATTACAAATTAAAACACTGAGAGGTTTAGTCAAGGAGACTATCTCAACAGAGAAATTTTTTATCAGCATGAATTTCAAGATTAGACTTGGGATAGGGTATGATGGGAAGAGTTTGGCACATGCACTGTTGTCCATTTCAGGCTTTTTGTGGATACACAACACAAACTTAGTTATTAGCATCCCTAGATCGAGTCCTAGGTTTGATAACCAGGGGTACTGGCAATGAAAATAAATTACTGTAAGTTATTCTTGAAGGTATCAAAGGACTATTGGAGGGTGTGATGGTTGACACAAACTGTGAATCAATTCAGCACGGTCAGAGTATCTGGATATAAGGTTTACAAAGACTTAACAGCAGAGGACGCAGGACTGATCCCTGCAGTACACATACATCAAAAAGCAGTAGGGTGAAATGGGACAGTAACAAGTGAACATTTTGCCTGTAATAGTGGTAAGTCCAACGGCAGTCATGATTTCACAAAGCTTGGAATATTTGTCTGAGGCAAGTACTTTGAAAAGTCAAATTATATTGCACCAATGTACTTATGTTTGTGTAGTATAGTGCAGTGTATTAAACAGCAACACTATGGCAGAATCTGTGCAATGACAGGGGCAGAATCCATGTTGAAAATCTCAGAAAATGTTTCAATTAAGCAGACGGTTTAGGAGTTTTAGGAGTTGAGAGTGAATGCATTTCTCTAGCACCTTGGAAAGTGAGAATAGCAATGGAATTTGTCAACAACAGTTCATCGCTACAGATAGGACACCTCTGGAATCATTTACTGGGAAAATTATTTGATTTGTAATATATCTGACTGCTGTTTTCAAGAATTCAGACGGGAGATTACTTAAGGCTACAATCTTGGCTTCATTTTGTTAAAATACTTGTGGACTGTAGCTACTGAAATTGCTTTTATTATGAATGGTGACCAAAATGAATTTTGTGGTTGGCAAGAAGTTGTACTACAGATGTCCGATATAATTTTCCTTACTCTGTCGTAGGATGTCCTTTGCAAACAGCTGGCCACCTCTGTATCAAATGTGTGTAAAGGGGGATACAACAAAATTATCCTCTGGGAGGACAATATGGTCAATAGTTTTCCAAAATTTTCAGGTTTATTACTACACCGCTGTTGCTGACTCAGGAAGAAAGATTTCTTGCTTAAAAATATTGGTTTCTGTGTATGGGTATGTAGATCCTTGAATTTAATCTTGTTTAAGGGATTTTTGGTCTCCCTGAATATAGACCACATATGATTCCCATCTTTCATCATGCATTTTATTTTAGGAATTTCTCAGGGGATATTTTTCTGAGCAAAATTTTCCCTGTAGGCTTCATTCTGTTTAGGTTACTGCCTCTCAAGTAAGATACCACATATACTGAAAATAGTTTTGCACATGTGCCAGGGTGATATTGCAGAGCACCACTGAATGAATCCAGACAGCAACAGCTGCCACAGCTACATCTACTGTTGAGGTGTCTACACCTAATGGGTTCGGGGCTGGCATAATGATCAAGGTGTTTACCTCTGAGGCACAATATATAAGGCTTGATTCTCACCTTTGGGAAATTTCTTCGGCTTGAAATGACCTCCAAGGGCTGCTAGCCTTGTACTTAGCTATGAACCCACAAACCTATAAGAAAGGACTTCTCAGTGGTTATGACTGTGACATGTCTCATAGCAGATGATACTCACAATAATGGAGCATGCTAACATCTAGCCAGGGTCATGGTACAACCACTGCAACTCCTGGTAGAGATATAAATAGGTGCATCCATGGGGCTCAAACCACCATGCATGCCCTGAACCTGTCCAGTAGACTGAGCTACACTGCTGCAACTACTGCTGTGGCTGTTTCCATCTGACACACTTATAAAAAAAATGAACAAGCATAGGAATCTGTGTAGTTTCAACCTCAGCACCACGACTGATAAGGAAGAAATAAAAAAACAGAGAAACTAGTGGTCTTAAAACTTCACTGATGAGCGTAGTCACAATAATTTCCAAAACTCATGAAAAATTAGGTAGTATTCCAAAGCAATAAGCCTTTATTTGACACAGACAAGTGTTCCTCAGTAACAAAAATCAGAATTGCTCATTTAATCTTTCTTCACAATCTTTTCTGACTTTCTCTGATTGATTCCTATAGTTATTGTGCACTGTTTTATATGCCCTACTAATTATTCCTTTTTTCACAGCAGCTTCTGTTCTATAATCGACTAAAAACTCAAGCAGTGCAGGTCCTTCACTTACGATTTCCTTTTTCCTTTCTCTTTGCTTGTACTCTGATATCAATCGCTGGTAGAAAAGGTAATCGTCAGCCTGCAGTCCAAACATCCTCTTCCAATTTTACCACCTTTCTTTCTATAATGAATTATTTCCAATACATTGTCTCCTTTGCCAGCTTCCTCCAGTAAATTCCAGCCACTACCTGACAATTCTCTGTACCCCTAAATGCAGTCATTCCTATCAGCAGACTCTCCTTTCTTCATTCCCGTGTTGGTCTAGTTCTTAGTATTCTTTCTGCTACTTTAATAATATAACATTGTGTGTGACTATTGTTATTCTCCTTAAGGATCTGCATCTAAAATCCCACCCTTTCCTTATTTCTTGAATTTGGAACATGTATTTAAGCTACCTGACTGACTCATTACTTCAAACACACTCTCATGTGCAACTCCACTCATGCCTGCATTCACTCTGACTATACAAAATGGCACCGATCTTGCACATGCTCAGTAACTTATATGCTAGTGCTATCTAGCTACACTGCCTAACTAGGTACAATACACACAATGGTCCTACATCCTCCCTCTTTGATTTGTTCGACATGCAATAGGAGAACAAGATATTTTGCAAGCTAGATATCATATCAACATACAACAACAAATGAATTCAAGTCCAATTCACTGTGCATCTCAGAATGGGTCTGGAAATTCTACCAGATCTGGTCACATAAAAACTTTGACTGGGTTTAGCAACAAGGGCAGTCTCTGTGGGTTCTTTTACAATTGGAACTTCAGGGATTACATCAGGAGTCACTCTGAGAAATAGAGTCTCGGGCACAGGCAATCTGCTGCGTCACTGGTTCAGAGACTGGTAGTATGTCTTCGATTCCTTCTGAAATCCATTCCATCAGACCTCAGTCCTTCACAAATATGTTTAACAATTTCCCTTTGGTCATACTCTTTATATGTCTGCATTCTCACAATCTCACCTTGTCTTAATGGTCTGAGAGGTTTGCTGGATTTATCGTAGTACAACTTTTGTGACTGGCATTCTGTTGTTCTTTATGTTTGGTACTAACAACTGTTTACTGATCGGAAGAGTTGTTGTAGTCTTCCTGGACTGCAATCTCTGAGCAGGTGAACCAAGCAAATTATCTTGAGGAATGTTTCTGAGATTAAATAGGCTAAAGAAAACGGTACCATCTCTCCTGAATTTTTCCAACAAACACTTTGAACTGCACGCTCAGCTAATTCATTGGACTTTGGATACTCAGGACTATTAGCAGCATGGACAAAGTCCCAAAACTCATGAAAATTCTTGAACTGATGGCTTGTAAATTGTACACCATTGTCAGATACGACTTGGTGAAGACTACCATGAAAAGAAAAAATGTCTCTTCAATTTCATAATGCCAGTGCTGGATGTTAAGTTAGAAAGAAGGCCAATTTCAAACCAATTTGAATACGAGTCTGTTTGTTTGTTTGTCTTTCGGCTTTTCCCGGTTAGGGGTTGCCACAGCGGAACTCCAGTCCACTAATGATTGGCAGTAGGTATTTACGGTGCCGTGTTGCCAGCTAGACGCTAAACCTCCAACGAAGGCACGCCCATTCACGCATGTCTTTCGGAACGCCACTTGACCATGGGGAGGACATGCAGACTCCACACAGAAGGCACTCCCCACACTCCAGCCGAGAATCGAACGGGAGAACCTCTTGCTGTGAGGCAACAATGCTACCGATTTGAATATGAGTCTACTAATACTAAATAATGCTGACCATTCCATTTGAAAACATCAGTAGCAACTGTCGACCATGGTAGTTCAGGAATCTGTTTTAGCTTAAGTGGTTCTTTTTGTTGGTGTGCTGATGCAAATAGAACATGCTAGAGTGTCTTTCTCTATATCTTTTGACATAGAAGGCCAAAACACTACAACTCTTGCCTTTCTTTTGGCTGAATCAGTACCTGGGTGACCACGACACAAAATTTTGATATATTCCTGTTGTAATGCTGTATATAGGACCTACCTACAGTATATACTACAGGACCTTTCATGATGATTTCATCTTGCATCATGAGCTTGTCTCAGTAAGGAAAATACTTCTATATGTCAAGTGGTAGACTGGTTTGTCATACTGGCCATCCTTGACTGATAAAGTTTCAGTTTCTGGAGAATTGGGTCTGAAGCTGCACGAGTTCTGCTGAGTTCATAAAGACATGATTATAGGTTCATAGGTTCATACTAGGCTATCTGCCCTAGGGCATTTATAAGCCTAGCCAGAGTGTGTTTGGCTTTCACCACCCATTTTAAATTAATTTTGCTATGCCCTTTTTCGAGGTTAGTATACTGTGCCTCTGTCTAACAGTGACACAGAAGTGATACCCGGGGTAAACCTACAATCCCCCATCCACTCATCAAGATTCCTCTTGAAGAGAGTCAATGAGGGACTCTGCCTAACCTAGACTGGGATTTTATTCCAGAGTGAAGGGAGACTCTGGGTTATGAATCTGTCCCTCCAGCATGTCCTATTTATTTCAGTGCTGAGGTTCAAGTCTCTCGAGCGTAGCTCGATGGGATTTGGATTTTCTGAGGTGCAGCATGTCCATTAATTCCAGGTTGGACATGGCTTTATACATCAGGCACAGATCGCCTCTGAGCAGGCGGTATGCCACTGAGTAGAGCTGGAGTTTCTTTAACCGGGCAGCATATGGCATCTGTTTGAGCCCTTTGATCCTCTTGGTGAGGTACTTTTGGGGTCTTTCCAGTTGCTGCAGGTGTCTGGTAAGGTACATCCCAAAAGGGGCATTGTACTCAATTATGGGCCTGATGAGGGATGAGTAAAGAGGCATGATGACCTCCCCTGATCTAGATGTGAATCCCTTCATGATTAAGTGGGCTATATAAAATGTTTTTCTAACCACTTTGGCCACGTGGTTGTCAAATGAGAGATTGCTATCAACGTGGGTCCCCAGGTCCATAATTACTTCTTACGTACTTAATGGATTACCACTTATGTGGTAATTTCTGGGCACTTTGTTTTTGCCAAAGGGGATGACTATACACTTTTTGGCATTTAGCTTGAAGCCATGGCTCTGGCACCAGTTGTCTGTTTCTATGAGGCCCTTTTGGAGGATGCTTGTGTCGGCCGGAGAGTCGATTATGGCGCCCAGTTTGCAGTCAACTGCGAACTTGGTCAGCCACAGTCCTTCCGTGTTGGCCTGTACCTCTGAGAAATATATACCAAACAAGAGAGGTCCCAGGACTGAGCCTTGTGGGATGCCACTTGTAACTGGTTTGGAGTCTGACATGGCTCCAGCAATTCTAACCATGTGGGTTCTGTCCTTGAGCCAGTTTGCAACCTATCTAGTGACATAGGGGTTTATATTTAAGCTGGTGAGCTTATCTATAATGCCCGAGTGGGGTATTGTATCGAAGGCTTTTGCGAGGTCCAGGTACGCTGTGTGGACCACCTTCCCCTCGTCAATGGCCTAGGTGACTGCTTCAAAGAAATCGAACAGGTTTAAGAGGCAGGATCTGCCCTTAACAAAGCCGAACTGGGTAGGATCCAGTGTCTGTAGGTCCCCAGTATCTTTATTTATAAGGTCCATGATGATCCTTTCCATAGCTTTGCAGACCAAGCTAGTCAGGCTTATGGGGCGATAGTTTCCAGGATCCGTTGAGGCACCATCTTTGTGGAGAGGGACCACCGTTGCTCTACGCCACTCTTTGGGTACATATCCTGTAGTAAGGCTGAGATTGAACAGTAGTTTTATGTTTGGGTTTAGCTCTTCTTGGAGTTCATGTAGGACGCAGCCCGGGACACCGCCTGATCCCATTGATGCTGTGTTTTTTGCTTTGGAGAGGGCGGCTCTTACCTGAGCATCTGAGATGTCAGGGGGGCAGCACTCTGCTGGGATAGATATCTGCCCTTTTAGTGGGGGGGGGGGGGGGGAGAAGTTTGCGCTGAACCTGTCAGCTAGGATGTTGGCAATGTCTGTGGGTTCGGTGTATTTTTTGTCATTTTGGACTAATTCTGAGCATATCTGGGAATTCCCACCCAGGTTCCTAACATAACTAAAGAAAGCCTTGTGATTATCCTTAGTGTCCTGTGCAATTTTTCTCTCAAAGCTGGCCTTAGACAATTTTATGAGTGCCCGTAGTTTTTTGCTAATACTGATCAGAGATGCCTTCCCCTTTTGGGATTTTGCTTTTTCATGTAGTAGCTTCCTCATTCTATTGTATAGTTTATTTATGGCTGGGGTCCACCAGACAGGACGTCTGCCTTTGGAGGATTGGGTCTTGGTTTTATTTGGGAATGCATGATCCATGCATTCCTGATTGTGTTCACAGAATGCGTTTATAAAGGATTCTGCGGTCTGGGACGTATTTTCCACAGGCCCGGGGGCTTTGAAGGATTCCACCTCAGTTTTGAGGAGTGTGAAATTTGCTTTAGAGAAGTTTTTCACTGTGGTTTTCTGGGCAGGGGGTGGGGTCGGGATGTGAATATCCAGTGAGATTAGTTTATGGTCTGATCTTACCAGTGAGGGATACACTTCTGGTCTGGAGCATAGAGTCCCCAAGTTGGTGATGATCAGGTCCAGTATGTTTTCCCCTCTTTTGGGAGTGGTAACAAGTTGTTCCATAGCATTTGAGTTTATAAATTCTAGGAACCTTTGGGCTAGGGTGTTGGAGCTAGAGTAATGCTCCCAGTCTATGTTTGGGTAGTTGAAGTCGCCCAATATAATGGTGTTTGGAGAGACCTTCATATTTTCCAGTGTTCTCAGGAAGGTCGAGTGGAGTTCCTGGGTTTGGGAGGGTGGTCTGTAGCAGGCTATAAACTGGAAGGCAGTTTTACCCACTGTTAGTTGCACATGGATAGTCTCTGATGCTTCGTGCTGTGCCACCAACCTGGAGGTGTGGGTATCTTTGACGAATATTGATACTCCCCCTCCTTTTGTGGTTCGGTCCAAGTTTTGGGGCCGAAAAGCATGGTATGAGGTATAACCTGGTAGTGCTGGGGTGCTCTCGGGAGCCTTGAACCAGGTTTCTGTTACTGCACAGATATCAATGTTCTCCATGCCAAGGAGAGTTTCGAGTGCATGCATCTTGAGGTTTAGACTTCTGGCGTTGAGTAGCACTACTCTTAGTTTCTTATCCCTTGTGATACCTATGGAGGTGGGTTTGTCTTTTGAGCCTTGCCTAAAAAAGGCACTATGGGGGTAGCAAGAGCCTTTGCCAATATCCAAAAGCCCAGGGGTGATAGGTGCAAGCCGTCCTTAGCGAAGCATCGTGGCTTGTTGAGCATGTCATCCCAGGCTGACAGGTATTGGATCCCCTTTGAATGACACCAATACTTAAGCCAATTGTTGAAATTGATCATCTTGTCTTCATATTGTGGCATCATTCTTGGTGAGGGTAAGATGCTACTCAAGGTCAGGGTCATACCGGCCTGGGCTACATGCTCAGAGAGCTCCTCTATGTCTCTTTTCATGTAGTCCAGGGAGGTACATCTCAGGTCATTCGCACCAGCATGGACAATGACTGAGTCATATTTGTACTTGCCTTGGAGTGACCTGAGTGCTTGTGTTATGTGGCGGATCCTAGCGCCCGACAGGCAGCTCACCGTGACCTTCTCCTTGTTCAGCCTGGTGAGCGGGACGTCAGTGTGCCTGATGATAGAGTCACCTATTACAAGTGTATCAGGTGTGTTTGTTTAGCCTTAAGGGCTGTGACTGTTCGGCACACTGGCTTTGTGAGCTATGTGTTGCACGTGTTTTGTTTTGGGGTAGCGGTTGCTTGGGTGTCTGCTTTGGAGGTCTCTGCTGCTTAGGCAGATTTTTATTTAGAGCCTCCGAGTATGTTTTTGTGTGTTTGGTTTGCTGTCGTGGTCGGTCTATGTGAGATTGAAATTGTAGGGAGTGTGGTTTCCTTTTCCTCCTGACTGGTTACGCCAGTACTGAGTTGAGAGAGCTTAGCCTCCAGTTTGGCTATATGGTTGCATCTCCCACATGTGATGGAATTTGTTGGGAGGAGGAGAGGGTTGTCTGTGTGCATGAGGCAGTTGTAACATTGCCTCAAGATTCCCAGATTCACCAGCTGAACCGGAGAGGAGATTGACAACTGACCTTTGGACATGCTAGAATAGTACTGGGAATTCCTTTATACTTGAAAAAAAAAAGGCCAATGGGGAACAAGGGAGTTTGTGAGGGTGTAGTGCTTTTAATTTTTTAGTGCTGACTTATATAATTGCTTTAGTGAGCAAGTGCCAGGTAACTTAAATGCAATGTGCTACAGGTAACTTAAATGCAAAAATGACAAACAGTAACTTTTATTCACGTGAAACAAGGAAATAAGTACAGTAAGCAATGAAGATATCACTAGGGATCCACAGAAGCGCTGAAAAGCCGCATTTTAGGTGGAATTAGCGTTTCAGGGAAATAACAAGCATACAAACAAAGCTAGATTCAGCAGGCCTGGATCTAGTCTATGCTACAGCAAACAAGGTGTACCAATTTCAGTAAGAAACAGTTCAAATATGCAGGCACTATAAGCCTTTAACCAGAAATTCCCAGCTCAGAAGGGTAGAGTCCAGCCTCTCCTCCCACAAGAGTGCAGACCACAAACCTTCTTAATGTAAAATAACTGACCTGAAGCCCAAGTGCTTAAACCAGAACTAATGATGAGGAAAAATGTCTGACTTCCATGACTTAAAAGTCTGCTTTCTCATAAGCATGCTGCTCTGCTGTCTGCTTGGGTGCTATTGACAAAGCATCAGCAAGGTATAGAAATTTGCTTTTTGTATAGACAATATTGAAATTGTACTTTTGCAAATTTAACATCATGCATTGCAAGCGTGGTAGGGCTGTATATTGGCTTTTTCAGGATTGTCACTAGAGTTGGAGATCAGTCTCTACTTGAAAAGGTTTGCCATAAATATAATCACTGAACTTCAAACATGTGAACACTCCTACCAAAAGCTCTTCTTCAATTTGTGCATATTGCAATTCAGTCTGAGTTAAAGCTCTGGATTTACAGACTACTGATATGCCTTCTTGAAGACATGTTGCACCAAAACCATACTTTGAAGCATCACACAAAAGTGCTACAGGTTTGTGAACATTATAACATCTCATTGCGGGTGGACTGGTAATTTTCTGCTTCGGAACATGAAATGCTTTTTGGTAATGTTCCAGCCACAAACAGTTTGCATTTTTGCGTGTCAACTTGCGTAACAGTGTTGAAAGCTCACTCAGGCCTAGGATGAACTTTCCTAAATAGTTGACCATACCAAGAAAACATTGTAAAGATGTGACATTTTCTGGAACTGACATCACAAGAACTGCTCCTTGTTTAGACAGATCTGGTTGTAAGTCAGAACTGGTAAACAAATGATCACATAAGTAACTTCTGTCAATTTGAATTTACACTTCTGAGGATTCAGTTTAAGATTTACTTCACGAGCACGGTCTAGAACTTTCTTAAGGTTTCAATCATGTTCGACTTCGCCACTGGCCCCTACAATAATGTCGTCTACTGTGACAGCTCAAGGATAACCTGAAAAAATTTGTTCCATCGCACACTGAAATACTTCACTGGCAGAATTTATCCCAAATATCATTCTCAAAAATCTGTATCGACCAAATGGTGTACTGAAAGTGGGTAACAATGAAGATTTGTGATCTAGTGAAATTTGCCAAAATGAACTTTTTGCATCCAAGACATAAAAAACAGCGGCATCTGGCATGATAGCAGCTGCTACTTCTACTGTGCACATTGGATAATGAGGATGTTTAAGCGCTTTGTTTAAATCTCTAGGATCAATACATATTCGAATATCATCTGAACTTTTCTTATGAGCTAAGACCATGGAGGATACCTTTTCTGTCAGTTCTTTTACTGGAGTTAGAACACTTAAATTCACTATTTTGTCAAGCTCTGCTTTGCTACCGGAACCTTCCTTGCTGGTCTAACAACTTACTTCATGGTTTAACTTCATGAAATATGTGAATGGAAGTTTGCCAAGCTCATCTGTGAAAACATCAGCATATTCACTAAAAATATTTTGTGTGAAACTATCGTGGTTGTTCAGATTTATATGGTGGACCTGTTTATTAAATGAAATCAGTCCCATTCTCAAACTGTCTTTGAGGCCTAATGATGACTGCATGCGTCTTTTGACTACGTAAAACTGCAAGTCATAGTTACTACTCCCAACAGATTTGCATGCGAGTACTATTTCACCATCAATTTGAATCTCTTCACCATCATAAGCAGTTAGATTTGCATACTTTGCTGAATCAAGTTTCTCACCAGCTGTTACTCTGGCAAACATCTGAGGTGATATAACATTGCACTTGGATCCAGTGTCTACTTTAAACTCTACAAATTTCTCATTAATCCGAACAGTACAAAATATTTCATTCTTGCCTGCCAACTAATAATCTACTGTGTTAACTGTTTCATCAGTCACAGAGACACCATCAACAAAGAAAGTTTGCTCACAGCTCTCTATCTGATCTACTTGCTTCTTTGGATGTCCTCTTTTAATGAAATACATGCCACCTTAGACTTGCAAAGCCTTATGACATGATTCCACTTTTTACATTTGTGACATCGCTGACCAAAAGCTAAGCACTTCTCTCATTTAGGTTCACGATTGCCTCCACAGTTATGATAGTTAACAAGAAGGTTGTTTGTAGCAGCCCCATTCGGTTTATAGATAAGGTTAGATGTGGCACTGCCTCTCGGTTTATAGTTCTGTTTGCAGCCAACCTTATGTTGCACACTATCAACATTTGCACTGGTAGATACTGTATGCACATTTTTCTGATTTGTAAGCATATTTGCATGCTTTTCTGTAAACTCATATATTTGACAAATCTCAATGGCTTTGCTCAACGTTAAATCACTGTCTCGAAGCTAAATCTTTACAAGTGCATCATTATTAACACTACACACAAACCTGTCTTTTATCAGCTCATCTCTTTAATCACCGAATCTGTATGTTTTTGCTTGATTGCTTAAGACAGTAACATATATTGCTAAAGTTTCACCAGGCTTTTTATTTCTTGTATAAAACATATGCCTGTCCATTGTAATATTTGTTTGAGGGTTACATATTTCTCTAAAAAAGAAGTTATGTACTCACCATAACGTGTTCCATGTGTGTTGTCCATTTCGCCTTCATTCTTCACTGGTTGGGTTTGGAACTGATCCTCGGTTCCGACTCAGCTGTATACAAAAGCTTGAGGTCTTCTACTAGAGCGTGGCTGAAACCCCTATCCGATCATGCTCTAGTAATTCTCCTCAGATCTTGTTTGCTGATATAACAATACATACCAAAGTTTTATTTTATTTATTTATTTATTTAAATTTGTTGACCGGGAGTGTCTGACTGGACGTGGGTCCATTTTCAGCGGAGGCCCGGGGAGAAAAGCTCCACAGTAAAATAAACAGACAGTAGTTACATTGGATTACATAGCAATTAACAATTTAACATAGAAATTACTTGCAACATATTTACAGATGAAGAACATAGTACATCAGTAGACAACTAGAATCTTTATCTGTGAAGTACATAACAGGCATTAACAAATGTAACAATGAGAAGTTCCTGCTGTATAATAAGTACTAGGCTTATGAGCATCTGAGCTTGCCATCATCAAGGTAGTAGTTGGATGGGGTGGATGATATTAGAGTGGGAGTTGCAAGGGCATAGCCAGCATGTTTTTAGGTGCGCTTTTAATAAAGTTTTGAAGTTGGTGCATGATGGTACGGAGGTAATTGTGTGTGGGAGTGAGTTCCATAATTTGGCTATGGCGCAAGAGAATAGTGCTTCACCAGCAGAGTTATTGGCTTTAGTGATCTGCAAGTGATTTTTGTTGCTGGATCTTTCTGGACTGGTGGTGCGATAGGGTTGGAGTAGATTCTGGAGGGATGGGACATTTAGTGGATGGTTTACTAGTTTGTGGGCGAGTGAGAGTTGATACCACTGAAGGAGGTGAGGGAGTTCAAGCCAGCCCAGTTCAGCAAGTGAGAGACAGTGGTGACTACAGTAGGATGCCCCTGTGGCGAATTTGGCGATTTTGTTGTAGCAGGTCTCTAGCTTGTTTAGATCACATTGCCTTAGGTTGGTATATACTGGAGAGGCATAAAGTAGGGTGGAGATAAGGTGGGAATTTGCTATTGAAATCTTTGCTGCTTTGGTGAGAAATTGTTTATTTCTGTATAATGCTCCTAGTTTTTTGTGGACTTTTTTTATGGTCATGGATATGTGAATGTCAAATTTTAGTTTATTATCTATTTCCACTCCTAGCAATTTGGTGTGTTCAGTTGGGTATATAGTGGTGTTGTCTTTTGCTGTGATGTTAAAGTGAGAGTTGTTTTGAGTATGTTTGGTGGGTTGGAAGATGAGTAGTTTAGTTTTGTTTGGGTTGAGTATTAACTGGGCATCGGATAACCAAATAAATAATGATAAAATACCTAGCAGAGTACTGAAGGAGGTTGGAGCAAATTAATTACCAATTGTAACCCCTGGGTCCTCCACGAGCCCAAGGCTGGGGGCAGGAGGGTGGGATGTAAGAATGATGGTGAGATGGACAACACAAGTGGAACATTATGATGAGTACATAACGTCTTTACGTGATGTTGTTCCATCTCGCCTTTATTCTTCACTGGTTGGGACAGCATCCCTAGCACCATGTTTCTTGGGTAGCTCATGAAAGAATATTCTTCAGAACAGTGGACCCAAAGGAGGTCATGTTCCTGGAGGGCAAATCCACTTTGTAATGAGTTATAATGGTATGCAGTGTTGTCCATGTAGCTGCAGCACAAAAAGTGTCAATTGGTAGTCTAGCTTGAAAAGCCAAAGAGGTTGCTATGGCTCTTTTAGAATGACCTTTGACTTCAAAGGCGAGATCTTTGTTGTGAGATTTGTATGTAAAAGTAATACAATCTGATAGCCATTTTGAAAGTGTGACTTTAGATACAGGAGCACCTTTCTTAGAGTCTGTGAATGAAACAAATAATTGGTCAGATTTTCTAAAGTCCTCTGTCCTGTGCAAGTAGAAGCGTAATTGCTTATGCACATCTAGATAGTGTAGCACATATTCTGCCTTGTTGCCATAGGTGGGGAAAAGATGGGTAAGTTCTATGGATTGATTCAAATTAGACTGAGCACACTTTTGGTAGGAAAGATGGGTTTGTTCGAAGGGATATTCTGTCTTTGTGGAAAATCATGTAGAGGGGCTTTATTGATGATGCTTGCAGTTCTCAAACTCTTCTAGCAGAAGCGATGGCAATCAAGAAAATTGTTCTCCAAGTCAAAAACTTTAGATCACAGGATGATGCAGGTTCAAAGGGGAGGGATCAAATGTGATAAAACATAGTTTAGGTCCCAAGGCGCTGAAGGAGTCTTAATGAGTGGTCTTAATAAAACAGTGCCCTTCAGAAAAGCTTTGCATAGTCTGTGAGACATCAGATTTGGGCCTGATTCACTTATATGAAATTTAAATATCACTGCTAACTGAACTTGAATAGTGGCTGCAGCTGCGCCTTCACTGAATAGCTGTTAATTTGAGGGTTTGAAGACAGGAATGGAGCCATCCCTGAAGCATGAGTCAGAAGGTCTGGAACTGAGTCCAGAACCCACGGCTCCTCCTGGAGATGAAGCCAAAGGAAAAGGAACCAGATTTGAAGAGGCCAGTATGGAGCGACGAGTATTAAGTTCCTTTTCAATGAGCTTGCTTTCTGAAGAACTTTAATGTACAAGTGCATCCCTTGGTGACTCCCTTGGAGAGGGGATTAGGGCAAAAAGGCTGCTGCATTTGGCATTTATGGATGAGGCAAAAAGGTCGCAGCAAGGCTGGCCCCATTTGCGGAAAATCATCTCCGCTACTTCCTGTTTTAGGGACCACTCATGAGTCATCAAAATCTGTCTACTGAGTTTGTCTGCTATCACAGTGGATTTCCCTGGGATGTGCATTGCTATCAAAAAGCGTTGGGAGGAGGTCACCCACTGCCATACTTTCAGGGCCTCTTGGCATAGGGGGTAGGACCTGGTTCCTCCTTGTTTATGTACCAAACAACTGACATGTTGTCTGTTTGTACTGCAACAGTTCCCAGCGGAAGAGAGTCTGAAATACTTGTAACGCTGAAAGCATTGCTCTCATCTCTAGGACACTGATGTGCAAATAGGCCTTGTGATCCTGCCAAGTGCCCCCCCCCCCCAATCTGGGAAGCGTCCATGGTTCTGTGGCTAATGGATGTGGAAGAGCAAAGGGTCGACCTGATGTCACTTGAGTGGAATGAAACCACCAACAAAGGTCCTTCTTGCAAGATTCCATTACTGAAATTTGGTGGGACATGGGAAGTTGTTGTAGGGACCACTGAGTGAATAGTAGCCACTGTAGACTCCGCATATGCAGGCATGCTAATAGAACTAAGTTTATTGCTGCTGCTATGCTCCCCAAAATTTTGAGTACTGTTCTTGCCTGTACTTTTCTCCCGGAAAGAAGGTTTAAGACCTGATGTCGAAGTACTTGGACTTTTTCTGGGGGACGTTTTGCCCTCATTTATGTTGTATTTAGATCTGCTCCTACAAAAATGATACGCTGAGATGGCAACAAGGCAGATTTTTCGTAATTTATTGTGATTCATAGATAAAAGCAGAGATGTAATATGGTGTCCCTCGCTTTTTCTAGTACATGATTGGTGGTGGAGGTTAGGAGCCAGTCATCTAGATAAGGAAACACGCAAAGTCCTAGACGTCTCAAGTGAGCCGTGACTACTGTCATACACTTAGTGAACACTCTGGGGGCTGTAGTGAGACCAAAGGGCAAAGCCCGAAACTGGTAGTGACTGGCTCCCAGCCGAAAGCACAGATGACTCCTGGATGGCCTTTCCATTTTTATGTGGTAGTACTCATCCTGGAGGGCTATAGAGCACATCCAATTGTCTTTTCCCAGAAAAGAGAATATTGAATGCAGTGTTACCATCCAGAACTTTGTTCTTCTTACCGATTTGTTTAATCTGCTAAGATCCAGTATGGATCTCCAGTCCCCTGTTGTCTTTGTCACTAAAAAGAACCTTGACTAAGTTCCGGATCCTATTTGGTCTGCAGAGACTGTTTGGATGATTCTTTTGTCTAGCAACGTTTGAATTTCTAGAGTTGCCTGTTCCCTTTGACTGGTTGGAACGTCCAGGATTTTTTTTTATGTTTGGGACAGAGAAGGAAAAGGGTATAGAGTAGCCTCTGGATATGATCTTTGTACCCATTTGTCTTTTTTATTTCTAGCCAGGCCTCTGGGAACCAAGATAAGAGAACCCCGACAGCCTCCAGAGAGGGACAGACAGGCCTCCTTTCAGGAGGCTGAAAGGGGTTGCAACGGAATGACTCCCTGTTGCCCTGATTTTGCGGACCCCCTCTGCCACATGGATGGGGTCTTCCATTACTGCTTCCACCTCTGCCCCTGAGGGAAGAATCACCACGTGTATCTTGAAAAGCTCTCTGGGATTTTAGGAACCACATTTTTCCTCCCTTTTGACCTTTTGGGTAAGGTCTAGAAGGTAGAGAAAAACGGACTCCTACGGCAGAGAAAGTTTTTCCTTCTTGCTCACACCTGGTTAGTGTGCCCCTGACTTTCGGCCCGAACAAGGATGAGCCATCGAAGGGGGCATTAAAAAAGGAAGATTTAAAGAGTTTTGCAAAGTCACACAAGCGTATCCAGGAATGTTGCCTTAGGGAAATTCCTGAACCTGTTGCTCTACTCGCTGCATATGCTGTATAAGAAATTAGCCTCATGGAGGAGTTAACCACAGAGTTTAAGGTGGAGAGTTGAGAGGAAACTGTCTGATACCCCTGCAGCTACTAAACCTTGGACAGCATCTCCTAGCTCCTTCACTAGATCTCTTTGTAGACTAGTAAAGTGCATCAGATAATTCAGCGATCTGAGTGCAACGGTCGTTGAAGAGAATGTGCACTTTCCATATCTGTCTATCGTTTGAGACTCCTTGTTCGGTGGAAGGACAGATGAGGATGTCTCATAAAGTTCTTTTTTGGTGGCTGCCACCACCACCATAGCAACTACTGGAACACCCTTGGTAAAGAAATTTTTGTCACACGGCACAGTAATAAACTTTTTTGGCCTCAGAGGGACAGGTTCCACTGTGTCTGGAGACTCCCATGCTTTTGACTAACTAATTCCATGTGCTCGTCAAAAGGTAGAGACACCCAAGTGGTGGAAGGGTGAGACCCAAACGCTTTTATAGCTTTCAGAAAGGTTGATGGACCTCCAGATGCCTCTTTGGTTAAGAATGTCCAGGATGTCTGCAAAGGAGACATCCTCAGAGGGCGACTGTGGGGACCCTTCTGACTCATCAAGGTCTGTATCAGAAGTGACTGACTCCTCTGGGGAGTCTAAATGCTTCCTCTTGCAAAGTCTCTTATGAGGGACCTCTTCAGAAGGGTATTCTGGAGAGGTATCAGAAGAGAGGCATTCACCCAATGGGGCCTACCTGAGGTCTAGGGTCTCCACATGTCTGTGGACAGTGTGATGCTGAGACAGATGCCGGTGCTTTAGGAGGGAAGAATGTCAGGACCTGAGAGTGGATATCTCTCTGAAGACAGCACTCTCATCACCTCGAAAGGCCCCTGCCCCTGATCAAAGGAAACCCCCGGCTCCAAAGAACCAGACGGCATCCCCAGAACCAAGAGGGTTGGCTCCGAGGCCAATGTCTGAGCGGAGCACAGCCGTACCGAAGCCCTGAGAGGCAAGTTCTGATCCAACAACCTTTCGATCTGACTCTCCTCCCCAGACCCAGCCAGAGAGCGTCGGCTCCTAGACTCCTCGAGATCAGATGGAACAGGGGATGTCGGAAAAGACGTCGGGCCCGAAGATCCCAGGATAGGTCTTGGCACCAACGGTTCCACTACAATCAGTTACAGGCATTCCACTTTGAGGTCCCAAGTTGGCTCGGAGGCGGAATCGATGTCAAAGGGGAAGTCTTGGTTGGCTCCGAATCCCTCTGGGTTGGAGCCGAAAACAGTTTGGCTAGTGCCAGTGTCCTTAAAAGTATGTTAGGAATGCGCACCACCTGATCCACGTCATCATCAGAAAGACTCCTGGAGAACCAAGAGGAGGGAGCAGGAGACCTGACTGTTTGCAGTGGAGGAGACCTTAAAATAGGAGAAACTGGCTCTGTAATTCAAACTCCATCTGCACTGACACAAAAGAAGCCGATGAAGGAGATTTTCCGGGCCCAGCAGTCTTCAGATCCGGAGATGCCACTTTGCTCAATTTTTTTGCTGACTCTGATCGTCCAGAAGAAGGAGAAGATCTCTTCCCCGATTTGTCGGACTTTGAGAAAGAAGACTTGGCCGATTTAGAAGTGCTCTGACTTTCTTCAAATGCTTCAGTGAAGGGGGACTTCAGTAAACCTCTCATTATAAGTTTGTTTTTTCTCTCAAGCCGTACTCTCAAACTGAAGGAGTGACAAATGGCACATGATTCTTGTAGAAGAACCGCTCCATGGCAGTATAGACAAACAGTGTGACCATCAGTTATAGACATCTTTTGGCTACACTTTTCACACTTCTTGAAGCCATTAGGTTTGGTTACCTTGTGATACTTAGACATATTCAGAATACAGTCAACCACAACAATGACCAGAAATAACAACAAAGTTAACAGTATAGCTAGTCAAACAAACACTTATCACTATAATATATATCTCTATGTGTATGTATGTATGTATATATATATATATATATATATATATATATATATATATATATATATGGGTCCCTATCAAATGATAGAAAGCTCATTTGATAGAAACTCATTTCACTGACACCAAAAGATAGAAAGCTCAAAACACTGAAAACTCATTTGACTGAAACTCAAAACACTGAAAATGCTATATGCCCTTTTCCCCACGGTAGTGCAATCCTGGATTTAGTATATAAAGTTAGGGGGGTAGGGGGCACAGCACCCCACAATGGGGGGTGTGGGGGCATAGCCCCCGACATAGTTTATGTAAATATTGTTTTCTCCAAACAGTTATTCATTGTAGTTATAAGTATCCATGTGTAGGGTTTAAAATGTATGAAGTATGTGGGGGGCTATGCCCCCCACACCACTCTTTGTGGGGGGGCTGTGCCCCCCACAACTATATATACTAACTCCAGGTTCGCACTACCATGAGGAAAAGGGCATATAGCATTTTCAGTGTTTTGAGTTTCAGTTAAATGAGTTTTCAGTGTTTTGAGCTTTCTATGTTTTGGTTTCAGCCAAATGATTTTCCATCAAATGAGTTTTCTGTCATTTGATAGGGACCCATATATGTATGTATATATATATATATATATATATATATATATATATATATATATATATATATGTGTGTGTGTATATATATATATATATATATATATATATATAGATTCACTTTATAACCTCGAAATACTGAAATATCGAATTTCAGTATCTCGAGACTATAAAACCGAATCCACAAAACACTGACACAAAAAAAATGTGAAATTCACAACACCGAAAAAATTGCACACACTATTTTTAACACTTCGGAAATTATTTCAGACATTTCTGAATTTATTTTGAATACTTTTATACAGTATGTCACAATTTCGGACACTTTGTTTATCTTGGCAATTATTTAGAACGTTATGAATGCTTTACCACATATCTGGCAACTGAAAAATCATTTAAACAAGTTTAAGGACCTATGAATAACTGCTGACCTGTTTGCGAGTTGGCTCCTGTATATTTCTACACTTTTAACTTTGTGCCTAATGGTTTGGAAGCTGCTTTAACTTCAGATCCCATTCTAACACCAGGTTGCACTTATCTTGTATTCAAATGAGACACTGAGGCACTGTGATGATGGGTTAAAGCTATTTATTGTACATAAACACATCAGGAGGTGTAACTGGAACATGTATTTAAGCTGACTGACTCATTACTTCAAACACACTCGCATGTGCATCTTCATTCATGCCTGTATTCACTCTGACTGACTATAGTAACTTATATGCACATGCCACCTAGCTACAGTGGCTGACTCGGTACAATACACACAATGACCTACACCCCCTGCTTCATCATCATCCCTTTCCACTTTGAAATGTAGCTTTCTGCTTGTGTTATGTAAAATATTATCACTGCAGACAGTAGCTCTAAAATATCCATTTAAATCAGATAATCCTAGAGCTCCCTGTTCTATTGGAAGGATCAACTTAGCCCATTTGAGCCTTGCCATCTTCCCCTCCAAGATAAAAACCATCAAGTCTTTATTAATTACTGTCCACAACTTCTCTGGCTGATAAAAATATGCCAGAGCTGTATAGAACACTAAAGGGACTAAAAAATTGTACTGCTTGTATCTTGCTATCCATAGGCAAGAGCTTCCAGTTTCTCAGTTTTTGTATTACCTTTTGTTAAGTCTCTTCCCACATATCCTTAGCTGCCATAACATCATCCTTTTTAACCCATACTCCTAAATACTTCACTTTATCATGTCCCCATAAATATGGGTATTGTTGAACCAATTCATGTGTGGGTACATAGTTTACAACTATAGCCTTTGTACCCCCCCCCCCAAAAAAAAAAAAAAACTGGAATTGTCTCAGAATGTTCAACAACAATGAGATGTCCTTTTCTGGTTTTATCAGGTACAAAATAGTACCAAATAAAAATAAAGCCAACTTTTCTTGAATACCACACCAATTATATCATTGAATTTCTGAGTCCCTTATTTTCTTTGCCAATAGTTCTAAATATAATGCAAATAAAGGGGAAAGAGGACACTCCTGCCTGGTTCATTTAAGACGCAACATGTCAGACAGGAATCTTCCCACTTGGATTTTTGCCTCCGATCTCTCATATATTCTCCTAATTACCCTTAATAATGTAGCAACAAATGCAAAGGCTTCCACTGCCCTACTCATAAAATCCCAGCTTACTCTACTGAATGCCTTCTCTGCATCAAGACCAAACAACAGTGGTATTTTCTTACATTCTGCTTCCCTCTGGATCATCGTTCTATTAATGTCAAATGTTTGCCTCCCCTACACAAAAGCATATTGCTCCTTATCTATCAATTTTGGCAACACCTCTGCCATTCTTTTAGCCATTATAAACACTATAACCATGGCTTAAAACTGAAATGGGCCTATATGAAGCTGGATTTGATGGGTCTTTACCGTCTTTAGGTATTACAGCCACTACAGCTTTTTTTTCCAGGATACTGGTGCTTCCCCTCCTTTTAAAATACTGTTAACAAAACCTTCCAGCTCTTTATCAGGATGCAAATTTGCCTTTTATAGTGTTTTCAAATGGTGTTTGTAGTATTTTTATTTTAGCAAGTGTGAGATGAAAAAGAAGTTATGTACCTACCATAAGTTCCATGTTAGTTGTCTTCATCTCGCTTTCTTTCTTGCTGGTTGGGTTCGGAGCCGATCCTCTGCTCCGACTCGGCAATCTTCAATAGCTCGAGAGCTGTTTACTGGCTCGAGGCTACCCCTTATCCCATGATGCCTAGCAATAACTACCCAGATCTCGTTTGAAATAGCTAACTCCAGACATAGCAAGAGAATAAACCAGTCCAAAAAACAGGTTGACTATACCTGCCATATTCTCTAAGTCAGTAGAGAAAAAATAAAGAGAACATGCAGCCAGTGAAACAGGAACTCCTCTCGGTCCACTAGGACAGGGGGACGGAGGGTGGGACGCAAGGAAGAAGGCGAGATGAAGACAACTAACATGGAACGTTATGGTAGGTACATAACTTCTTTATGTTAAATTGTCTATCTTGCCTTCATTTTTGCTGGTTGGGACAGCGTCCCTAGCACCGAATATCCTGGGTGGCTCAGTGGAACAGACTCTTCAGAACAGTGGAACCAAAGTCAGCTCTGCTCCTGGAGACCACATCCAGCTTGTAATGAGAAATAAAGGTATGGGGGTTTGCCCATGTGGCAGCTGTACAGATAGAATCCATGGGCAACCTAGACTGGAAGGCTACAGAGATGGCCAAGGCCCTAGTAGAATGACCTTTCAGTTTAATAGGCAACTCTTTGTTCCTTAACTGATAAATGAAAGTAATAGTGTGTGACAACCATCTAGACAAGGTTACCTTGGAAACTGGGAGACCTTGTTTGCCTAAGGCATAAAAAAGGAATAATTGGTCCGACTTCCTTATTTCTTTAGTTCTGTGCAGGTAAAAACGCAATTGTCTATGAACGTCCAATTGATGTCGTTTGTACTCTGCCTTGTTGGTATGATTAGAGAAAAACACAGGAAGATCTATAGATTGGTTTAAATTATTTTCTGAGCAGACTTTAGGAAGAAACGAAGGATTAGTCCTCAGAGCAACCCTGTCCTTATGAAAAACCAAGTAGGGAGGACGAACACATAGTGCCTGAAGTTCGGAGACTCGTCTGGCTGAAGTAATAGCTACCAGAAAGAGTGTCTTCCAAGATAGAAACTTGATGGAGCAAGACGCTGCTGGTTCAAAAGGGGGCAGAATTAAGGAAGTTAGGACTAAATTAAGGTCCCAAGGAGGAGGGGGATCTCTCACCGGAGGCCTAAGAGGAGTTGTCCCTCTCAAAAAAGCTTTACAGAGCTTATGAGACATAATGTTAGAATTTGACAAACCAACATGAAAGTTAGAAATGGCCGCTAATTGTACCCTGATCGTAGCGGAAGTGGACCCGGAGTGAAACAGTTGTGCTAGGAATTCCAGAATTTCATGGACTGGGGCTGAAAAGGGATCCACTTTCCTAGACTCTGCCCAACAAGAAAAACGTTTCCATTTGCTAGCATAAGTTTTTCTCGTTGTAGACTTGTGAGAGGAGACGATAATCTCACGTACTGCTGAGGAAATGCTGGGAAGACTGGCTAAGGTTGGAAGTGGAGCAACCAAGCTGTGAGCTGGAGAGTTTGGAGGGATTGATGCAACCCATCTGATTGATGAATCAGATCATTTGGAATTGGGTCCAGAGTCCAAGGTTGATCGAGAAGGTAATGGTGCAGGAACGGGAATCATATCTGTCGAGGCCAGTAGGGGGCAATGAGGATCATTTTGCAACCCAACAATTTTGCTTTCTGTATGAGTTTCGGTATCAGGGGAAATGGAGGAAAAGCATAAAGAAGTCCCTGAGGCCAATCGTGGACTAGAGCGTCTCTGGGTATGGGACCTGGAAGTGGAAGAAGGGAGAAGTAGTTGATGCATTTGTTGTTGAAGGGGGTGGCAAAAAGATCGCAGCAAGGCTGTCCCCATTTGCGGAAAATAAGATCCACAACTTCCTGATTCAGAGACCACTCGTGAGGCATGAGGATAGCTCTGCTAAGCCTGTCCGCTATGACGTTGGATCTCCCAGGGATGTGTGTCGCAATCAGAAAATGTTCGGAGGAAATTGCCCACTGCCAAAGTCTGAGTGCTTCTCAACACAGGGGGTAGGATCTGGTTCCGCCCTTCTTGTTGATATACCACACCACTGACATGTTGTCTGTTTGAATTGCAATGGTCCCAGAAGGAAGAGAGTTTTGAAGGGCTTGCAACACCAGGAGCACGGCTCTTATTTCCAGGACATTTATGTGTAGATGGTACTCGTGAGGTTGCCAAGTGCCTTGGACTGTCCTGCCCAGATAATGCCCCCCCCAATAAGGGAGGGGTCTGTCGTCACTGTGGCTACCGGAGGAGGTTGAATGAAAGGTCTGCCCTGAGTAATTAGTGGGGAGACCATCCACCAAGAAAGATGTCTTTTGCATGCATCTGTGATCAGAATAATGTGAGTCATGGGTAGCTCTTGGAAAGATCACTGCGTGAACAGAAGTCACTGAAGAATTCTCATATGAAAGCACGCTAATGGGATTAGACGAATGGCTGCTGCTATGGAACCCAGAGTTTGAAGGACGTACCTAACTTGGATCCTTTTGCTCTGCATCAGAATCTGTACTTGCTGACGAATTGCGGACACCCTTTCTAGTGGTAGCCTTGCAAACATATCCCTTGTGTCTAAGTCTGCTCCTATGTAAGTGATAGATTGACAGGGCAACAAGGCAGATTTTTTGAAATTTATTGTAATGCCTAGCTGGGAGCAGATTGTGACTGTGTAGTCCCGCGCTTGCAGGAGTTGATGCCTGGTGGTAGCAGTGAGGAGCCAGTCATCTAGATATGGAAACACCTGGAATCCTTGACGTCTCAGGTGAGCCGTGACCACTGCCATACATTTGGTGAACACCCTGGGGGCTGTGGTGAGACCAAAGGGAAGAGCTCCGAACTGATAATGACTGGTCCCCAGCCGGAAGCGAAGATATCTCTTGGAGCGCCTGTCCATCTTGATATGGTAGTACGCGTCCTGAAGATCTATCGAGCACATCCAATTGTCCTGACCCAGAAAGGGTAGAATGGACTGTAGCGTGACCATCCGAAACTTTGTTCTTTGTACAGACCTCAAAAAACAAGAAATGAGCCAGCAGCAGGTAGATAGTGTCAAAAAAAGAGTAGTTTATTAAAAACTACCCCAACAGCATATTGGCATCCAAAACAAACCGGTTTCGGCAATGGTTGAAAACCTAGCCTTCTTCAGTGTACAGCAAGGAGCCAAAACAGAGATGCTGTATTTAAACAGATAGAGACATGCTGATTGGTTACAAAAATTTTTAGCATGTGATGATTATCAAACAGCATAAAAATGGCAAAAAATTATTAGTATGATTGAAAATACATTCAAAAAGATGTATAAATCATTTTAAGGACTGAAGTACATTCATATTATGATTGACTATTTATATGTATGTATTATATAGAAAAAACATATACCTGATATGGTATTCCAAGTATTAAAACACCAATTATACATGATCCAATATTGAACAAAAATAGATATGCAACCAATCAGCATGTCTCTATCTGTTTAAATACAGCATCTCTGTTTTGGCTCCTTGCTGTACACTGAAGAAGGCTAGGTTTTCAACCATTGCCGAAACCGGTTTGTTTTGGATGCCAATATGCTGTTGGGGTAGTTTTTAATAAACTACTCTTTTTTTGACACTATCTACCTGCTGCTGGCTCATTTCTTGTTTTTGGAGTTATTCACTTTGAGCCGTGCAGTTCCTGACGTGCAGGGGAATATTTTGTTTCTTTGTACAGACCTGTCTAGTCTGCTGAGATCCAGAATCGGTCTCCAGTCCCCTGTCTTTTTTGGTACTAAAAAGAACCTTGAGTAAGTTCCGGATCCGTGCTGGTCTGCCGGGACTTCCTGGGTGGCTCTTTTTTCTAGCAGTTTTGAAACTTCTATTACTGCTTGCTCCTTCAGATTGGATGGAACATCTGGAAGGGTCTTCCTTGACTGTACGGGGGGGTTGATGGAAGGGAATTTTATAACCTCTGGATATAATGGACTGTATCCATTTGTCTTGTGTTAAACATTGCCAGGCTTTTGGATACAGTGAAAGTCTTCCCCCGACTGCCTCCAGAGGTGAACAGCCAGGCAACCCTTCAGGGATGCTGGAAGGGCTTATCAGAGAAAGATTCTCTGTTGCCCTGGTTCTGTGGACCCCCTCTGCCACGAGGGTGGCGTCTATTATTGTTGTTTCCCCCTCTGCCTCTGGAGGTAAAATCACTACGTGTGTCAGGCAAGGCTCCCTGAGATTTACGGAACCACATCTTCCCACTCTTCTGACCCTTGAGGTAAGGTCTAGAGGGAGTGGAAAAATGGACTCCCACGACAGAGAGAGTCTTGCCTTCTTGCTCACACCTAGTCAAAGTGTCTTTCACCTGTGGTCCAAAAAGAAAGGAATCATCAAAGGGAGTGTTGGTGAAGGACGCTCGAAAGGGTTCCGCAAAGTTACACAGCCGCATCCACGCATGCCTCCTAAGGGCCACACCCGTACCTGCGGCTCTACTCGCCCCATCGGTTGCATAGGAAATTAGCCTCATGGAGGAGTTAACAACAGAATTAAGCGTCACTAGCTGGGAAGCTACTTTGGCTGGTGCTCCCTCAGCTGTTGGATCTTGAAGGGCATCTCCAAGCTCTTTAAGGAGATCCCTTTGAAGTCGGGTAAAATGACATAGGTAGTTCAGTGCCCTCATAGAGAAGGTCGCTGAAGCGAACATTCGCTTCCCGTATCTGTCCATCGTCCTAGACTCCTTGTTAGGGGGATGGACAGACGAAGAGGTCTCCGCTAACTCTTTTTTGGTGGCTGCTGCTACCACCATGGCATCAACAGAAACACCTTTCGAAAGGATTTGCTTATCCTGGGGTGCTGTAATGAATTTACCAGGTCTCCTCGGAGTTGGTTCCACTGTATCCAGAGCTGACCAAGCCTTTCGAGCCACCACTGTCATAAGTGGATTGAAAGACGGAGAAACCCAGGAGGTGGAAGGTCGGGAACTGAAAGCATCCACAAATACAGACTCATCCTCGGTGGGGGCTAGGGGATTCCAGTTCCCCCTCTGCTTAAGCATTTCTAGGACGTCCGAGAAGGAAACATCTTCAGAGGGGGAGCACGGGGACCCTGCCGAATCATCTAAGTCTGTATCAGAAGTGACGGACTCGGGGGAATCAATGTGCTTCCTCTTACACTTTTTCTTCTGAGGGGGCTCCTCTGAGAGATCAGGAGAGGCCTCGGAAGAGGAGGAAACACCCAATGGGGTGTCCTGGAGCATCGGTTCCCTACGCTTAGGGTCTGGAGGAGGAGCAGAGGTTGGCACAGGCACTACAGGGGACGGAGCCGGTGGGGCTGAAAGTGGAGCTGGCACAGAGGACAGCACACTCCGCATGACATCAAAGGCATCCCTACCATGATGCAGAGAAAGCTCCGGTTCCGAAGAAATAGGAATCTTTCTCCACACCAAGGGGGACAGCTCCGAGGCTGATGTTGGAACCGAGCTCACCTGCGCCGAAGCTCCGAGAGGGAGAATGGGGTCGGACAAGGGTCTGATGCCACTCGCCCCCTTGGAGCCAACAAGGGAGCCACAGCGCCCAGATCCCTTGATGGAAGGTACCACCGAGGGAATCGAAGCAGACATCGGAACCGAAGGAGATAGAGCTATCGGAGCCGACAGTTCCACTACTCGAACCCCAACGAACTCCGGCTCCAAACTCTCTAAGTTAAACGAGTTCTACAAAAGAAGGGATAGTAGTATAGAATAAACAATTATCTACCACAGTAAAAACACTATTGCAAATAAAAAGATATCAGAATAGTTAAATTGTAGTAAGAATTTACACAAAAAATTCTATACAAGCCTGAGCCAGAAAAACGACACCTCACAGCTGAAGTGGCAAACGAGATCTGGGTAGCTATCGCTAGGCATCATGGGATAAGGGGTAGCCTCGAGGCAGTAAACAGCTCCCGAGCTATTGAAGATGGCTGAGTCAGAGCCGAGGATCGGCTCTGAACCCAACCAGCAAGAATGAAGGCGAGATAGACAACTTAACATCTTACATATTTTATTGGTGAGTGAATGAGTATGTGATTTCATTTTGAGTGATATGCTATTAAGGGAAGGTTGTACTCTAATTGGGGTAGTAAAATACATTTTCCTATTGTAATCCTGTAGAGTTTTAAAAGGATGGGGGAGCTATATAGCCAAAGATCTAGGTATTCAAATGAGTTAGTATTTTTGATACTGGCATTGTTGTTCTCAGTGATTTGTACTGTGGAAATAGATTTCCTTAGTTTTTTTTTTTGTTTTCTTCCCAAAGAGCACGTTTTTGGGAAGAAATAAGTATAGGTTTACCATTACTGATCCATTGAATCAGGTGGAGGAAGTGTGGTTAAAGTTACTTCTGTAAAGCTGCAAAGGATTTGTTTGAGTAGTATAGTACTATATCATCAGTGCACAGTAAGAGTGGGAGGTGAGGAAGATCTAGAGGCAGTTTGCTGGTATTTACAGAGAAGAGGAGTGAGGCAAAAATGGACCCATGTGAAACACCATGCTTTAGATTGGCTAGGTGTGTGTGGGGAGATTTTAACACAGAAGAGTCATTTAGACAGACAACTTTAGTTACAGGGAAGGGGATCTGGGCTATTGTCTAACTTCAAGAAGATGGCATACAAGTAGATTGCAGGTCAGTAAAGAAGGCACCTGTAAATTGTCCTTTATTCATCCCTAACAGGATATCATCAGTTAGGGTCCATAGGGCTGCTGAAGTCCTGCAGCCAGACCTAAATCCATAAAGAATATTAGAGAGGTGGTTATAGTGCTCTCTCTCTCGCTCTCTCTCTCTCTCTCTCTCTATATATATATATATATATATATAAATAAAAGTACATATAGTTAATTAGGTGTAAATTATTTTTTGAAGATTTGGTAAGGTGAGTGTTTGGTAGAGTTGGGTATTTTGGGATTGGGTTTATTAAAGTATTTTCCATATACCTGGCATGGTGTTTTATGATAGGCATACAGCTTCCACACCAGCAGGAGGTGATCCGTGTGGACTTGCTCACAGTGTCAAAGACAGAAGCTGTGAGTTATCACACAAGGATCTGCTTTATAAAGTTTTTCTGCCTTTAAAATTGGACGGCGCAGTGGTGCAGAGGTAGTGTTGTCGCCTCACAGCAAGAGGTTCTCCAGTTTGATTCTCAGCTGGGGTGCCTTCTGTGCAGAGTCTGCATGTCCTCCCTGGGTTTATGTGGGTTTCCTCCGGGTACTCTGGTTTCCTCCCTCATTACAAAGACATGCTTCTGGAGAGTTTCTCCCCGGGACTCCGCTGAAAATTAGCTTTGTTGCAAGTTGGACTTTCCCGGTAAACAAATGATAAATAAATAAAATAAATATTAAAAAAAAGAGTATTATACTCCTTTTCAAAAATGCTCCTTGCCATAGTGTAGAGTTTTATCTCTGCAGGCACAGGAAGGCTGCTACTCAGTGTTGCCATTTGTACTGAAAGTAGCAATCATAAGTCAATTTACCTAGGAAGGGGAAGAGGCCTGGATGCTCATATAAAGGATGTGAAATAAGATAAAAAAATGAAAAATTTTGGTGAGAATCCCAGGAAGAGAAGTTCCTTCAGCGAGATCTGCCAATCTATGACTGAGTAACTCAAGCAGCTGGATTCTGACATCAAGCTGGACAGTCCTAGATCCCAACTGATCTAAATGGGGATGAGTGGCTTCAGAACCCTGAGATGCAGATCCTAACATGCAAGCAAGTGACACATCTTTATTAAATTCAGATTTTGCTGCAACAAGGGACCTGTGGGACCAAAAAGGTCACTTTTAGTCTCTACTTTCTCCTGGACAGTCCTCCAGGTGATGTACTATGCAGCAAAAGTCTGAGCTATAACTAGGACAGCATGGAGGATTCACCAACAGTCCCCCTTTGGAGGAGATTTCTCCCAGCACAACCAGATGGAAAAGGCAAGCAGATGAGAATTTTCAATGGAAATCTAATGGCCACAAAGCCTTTTAGAATAAAAAGCTGTGCAAATACAAAAAAATATATATATATATATATATATATATATATATATGTATATATATATATGTATATATATATATATGTATATATATATATATATATATATAAAAAACAGCAAGTAAAGGGATATAAACTGTGTGCACAAAAGAAATGGTTGTCTCAGGCAACAGTTTATTTAAATTACTTCACTACATTACATCATATACATCCAAATATTTAAGATTAAACTTTCAAAAAAATAACAAAAAAACTGGCATCTTCCCTTAGCCACACTGCTTTCTAAAGTTTTAAAACAATCAAATAGCTATTCCGATAACTGCCCTGTTACATTATTGTGTGTGACATCAAAAGTGCATCTGCCCATTCCTGAGCAAATGAGCTTCCATAAGGAATGCTGAATTCTGACTGGTGGAACTGATAAACCTAACACAAGGGCCCATAAAAAAGAGAGTCTTTGACATTACAGTTGCACACACCACATTTTTATAGGTAAAAATGCAATATGACAAAGGCCTTAAGTTTCATAAAAAGTGCATTACTTCCAGCACTTTAAAGTAGCTAGATGTTAGAAGATCAGAAATATTTCTCTTTTATCAAAGATTATTCTAAGTCTAAGTGAATCATATGATAAAAATAAAGGACCTACATAATAAAAATGTTTTATTATTTATGTGCCACTACTTTTACTTTACCCACAAACTGAGTGAATTTAGCAATAAAAATATCATCTTACACATTCACCTTGAAGTAAAACAACCACTTAATTAAGGCTCAGTTCTATCTTTAACTGTCAGTAAATAATTCCAAGGCACTGCATTCATTTAATATAGGGTAATGATTTTGACATACAGTGTAGCCTCTATCAAACAGTGTACTAATCATTGCAGGGAAGCAATTGTTGCAGCCTGATATCCTAAAGCAAACAGAATTTATTCTTAAATGATTCCCTCAAGGAATGGAATTTATTAAGCTTTGAAAATGGCAGTTTGTAGTAAAATGCAGACTTCACTGAGGTAAAGTTTCCAATAAATCTCAGTGATTATAGCTTCTCCTGATCTGCCACCAACAGCAAATTCAGGAAAGAATTTTGATAAGTTATGCTGAAAGTAAATTTCAGGTCAAATGTGTTATTCATACGTTTCATAAAAAGAAGGGCTACAATTACGTGTCCTACAGATAAGTTTAAAAATTCAGCATAAGTGAACTGGCCTGAGGGAAGAAAAGAAAGTAGCAGCTGTATGCAGTATTGCTAGTCTTCAAGTAAACATAGCAACTGAATAAAGAAGAGTTGTGTGCCAAACGGAATACCAGCATACGGAAAATATAATCAAACCATCAAGAGTAAGTGACTATATGGCCGTACATATCTCTCTGCATAGTTTTAATGCATCAAGTTCCTCAAATATGACTTTAATGTTAACATGACTGCAAAATTTAACCAAGGAACTTCTTTAACTTCAATAAAGAAATCTCTACACTTGACACTTTTTTCCTACTGAAAAGATGTTTGCGTGTCTTAGAAGTCAATACAATGTTAGTTCTGGGGTATTCTGTTCAAAGTACTAGTCTGATTCCTTGAGAACTCTCAAAATGATTTCTGAAATACATGTCCTAGGCTTAGTTTAATATATATATTTTTTAATGTTATGATGTTGTTCATGTTATTCGGTCATCCTCTGAACAACTTGCTTTTTTTTCTCTCTCCAAAATCTCTCTATTTCTTTTTTCAAATAACAACAATACGGTAACTCAAAAACACAAATAAGCAATACAAATACCTATCTAAAGAAAACAGACAATCTCGTTCCGAGAAAATTAGACATATATATATATATATATACATACAATATATACACAAGAAGTCACTACATCGTCAAGTAAAGTATGAGAATTCTTATGTTCATTTGGTCTCATAAGGGGTAGTTAGAATGGGGATAGTCTATATATAAAGTAAAAATAGAAATGTAACCATTTATTTATATGTTTAGGGAAAATATCTAGTTACACATATACTAAGAAAAGGGAGAAGATGCAAGAAAGTCTGGTTATACTACATTAATTTCTTATTTAAAGGTTAGCTTTTCATGGCAATTTGTAGGCAAATTTTATTTGTCAAGAATTATATCTAGCAAGTAACCCCAATATTTTTGATAATAGCGTTTGTTTTTTGTTTTTGAATAAAATAATTTGTGAGATGAGATAAATTTGATAGCAAGATTGCTAAAATTTTTCCATGTAATTGGTGACATGGCATTACAATTCTTTGTAATAAAGAATTTAATAAGGGCACAAGTAATAAAAACATGTTTTAATATTTTTGGGAGTTGATTGATATTAATGTACAATATAGCTGTCTCCCAAGTAAGGGATGATTTTTCATATCCCATCTTCTCTAATTTTACTCTCAAATCTTAACAACTTGCTTAATCTACCTTCAAGGCCTCTAGGGGGACACATTGTATTCTAGCATTGAATAGGTACAAGTGAAAGAAATTAATCCAGGACAGGATGCCAGTCTACTACAGGATGCAAAAATACCAGCACATGCACACACAAATACATACATCTGTGAGCTACTAGAAGACCACCAGTTCACCTATGGCATGGCTCTGGGCTCTTGGAAGAAATGGGGACATCTGGTGAATACCCATGTGGAAAAAAACAAGGACATGCAGACTCCACAGAGGTGGCATTCCAGAACAGACAAGTTCACAACAAAGTACAGTGAGGTAGCAACACTAAGCAAAATACAGCATTGTTCACTGTATAACTTGTAAAGTTCATAAATGCAACTGCAATATTTCTTTGCATACATATTTTATGACGTTATTTTTTTGGTATTTGCAATGCCAGTGATTATGTGACAAATTACACCCTTCAGTTTTAGACATACATGTGTTGTATAAATAGTATATCATGTCTTAGCACAGAGCTAACGGTATGTAGTGCACGAGAAGCAGTAAGAACTAAGCCATTCATACTGAATATGTTCAAAAGACTCATTCAAGGAAATTTTGGTCAAACAAGTACATTAAACAGAATCAAAATATGCTGTCTTCCACTTCTTGTATTAGATATTTTTACAGCATCACTGGGTGGCCTAATGAGTCAATTTACTTCAGTAAAATGTCACAGAGTGAAGGGATAACTGTTGGAATAAGAAGTTATGTACTCACCATAATGTTCCATGTTTGTTGTCCATCTTGCCTTCAATCATTGCTGGTTGGGTTCGGAACAGAGAAGTGGTTCCGACATGGCCTATACAAAAGCTCGAGAGCTTCCACCGGCCCGTGGCTACACCCGATCCCATCATGCACAGGGAAGTATACCCAGATCTTGTTTGCAAATACTACAGTTAATACCTCTAACATATAGCCATATCCAAAAAAGAGACCAAGAAGAGATTCACAGAATATAATTTCCAATTTTTGCAAGGAAACCACTCGATCCTCCAGGAGCGAAGGTGGGCAGGACGCAAGAATGAAGGCGAGATGGACAACAAACATGGAACATTGTGGTGAGTACATAACTTCTTAATGTTATGTTGTCCTATATTGCCTTCATTCATTGCTGGTTGGCCAGCGTCCCTAGCACCTTCTTTCTTGGGTGGCTCAAGGGAAAATAATCTTCAGAACAGTGGACCCAAAAGAGGCCCTGTTCCTGGAGGCCAAATCAACTTTGTAATGAGTGATAAAGGTATGGAGCTTTACCCATGTTGCTGCTACACAAATTGAATCCATGGGTAACCTCATCTGAAAGGCTAACGAGATTGCTAAAGCTCTTGTGGAGTGACCTTTTACTTTGCATGGACGTTCTCTATTATGAGATTTGTATGTGAAAGTTGTGGAGTCAGTAAGCCACTTGGAAAGCGTGACCTTGGATATGGTGGCACCTTTCTTTTTATCCAAAAACGATACAAACAGCTGGTCTGATTTCCTGAACTCCTTTGCTCTGTTAAGATAGAAACGTAGCTGTCTGTGTACGTCTAGGTGGTGTAATCTGTACTCTGACTTGTTGCCATAGTTAGGGAAAAAGACAGGTAAGTCAATGGATTGATTTAGATTACTTTCTAAAGATACCTTTGGAAGAAAGGAAGGGTCGGTTCATGGGGAAACTCTATCCTTGTGAAAAATCATGCAAGGGGAATGTATTGATAATGCTTGAAGCCCTGACATCCCATCTAGCAGACGTGATGGCTACCAAAAGGGTTGTCTTCCATTTTAAAAACTTTAGGTCACAAGATGATGCAGGTTCAAAGGGTGGAAGGATCAAGGCAGATAAAACAAAGTTTAGGTCCCATGGCACTGGTGGTTCTTTTACCGGAGGCCTCAATAAGAATGTACCTTTCAAGAAAGCTGTACAAAGCTTGTGGGACATGATTTTTTATCCCATTTCTCTGATATGACAGTTTGATATAGCAGCTAATTGGACTCTGATAGTAGCCACAGCTGCACCTTCATCAAAAAGCTTAGGGAGAAAATCCAAGACGGTTGTTATAGGTACAGTAAAAGGGTCAAATATGGTTGTGAAAACCTTTTCAATTTGCTAGAATACAATTTTATGGTTGAGGTCTTGCGAGACAAAATCAAAATATGTTTTACGGCAGGGGAAATATCCGGAAGCCTGGCTATGTGTGGAACTGGAGCAGCCCAAGCTGTCAATTTGAGGGTTTGAGTTGAAGAATGAAGCGTCCCTGATGGAGGAGTCAGAAGGTCTGGAACTGGGTCCAGAACACACGGCTTCTCCTGGCCAGTATGGGGGAATGAGTATCAAGTTGCTTCTCAATGTGCTGGCTTTCTGAAGGACTTTGGGGGAACGGGGGAAAGGCATAGAGGAGACCCGAGGGCCAATTATGTACAAGTGCATCCCTTGGTGACTCCCCCAGAGGAGGGTCAGGGCAAAGCAGCTGCTGCATTTGGCATTCATGGATTTGGCAAAGAGGTCGCAGCAAGCTGGCTTCACTTGCGGAAAATCTCTTCTGTAACTTCCTGTTTTAGGGACCACTCATGAGGCATCAGAATAGCTCTGCTGAGTTTGTCCGCTATCATGTTGGACTTTCCCGAGATGTGCGTTGCTATCAGAAAACGTTGGGAAGAGACTGCCCATTGCCATACTCTCTGGGCCTCGCGACATACGGAGTAGGATTTGGTTCCTCCTTGTTTGTTTATATACCACACCACCAACGTGTTGTCTGTCTGAACTGCAATTGTTCCTAGTGGAAGAGAGTTCTGAAATGTTTGGAACGCCAACAGCACCGGTCTCATCTCTAGGAAATTGATATGCAAGTGGTACTCATTTTTCTGCCAAACACCTTGGACAGATAATGTGACCCCAAATAATGCTCCCCCACCCTATCTGGGAAGCGTCCGTGGTCACTGTGGCTACTGGTTGCAGAAAGACAAAAGGTCGACCTAAGGTCACTTGAGTGGAGTGAAGCTAACAGCACAAGTGTTTCTTGCAGGATTCTGTTATGATAATTTTGTGAGACATGGGTAGCTCCTGCATGGACCACTGTGTGAATAATAGCCACTGAAGAATCCTCATGTGTAAGCGAGCTAAAGGTATCAAGGTTATTGCTGCCGCCACGGTACCCAAAACTTTCAAAACAACCTTCACCTGTACATTTTTCTTCGTTAAGAGGTTCTTGACCTGGTGATGTAAGGTTTGAATCCTCTCAGGGGGGAAAGTTTGGCCAACATCTGTCTCGTATCCAAGTCTGCCCCTATAAATATGATATGCTGTGATGGCAACAAGGCAGACTTTTTCAAAGATTATCATGATGCCTAGCTGGAAGCAAAGATGAATGGTGGTGTCTCTCGCTCTTGTTAGTAGATGCTTGGTGGAGGCGGTTAGGAGCCAGTCATCTAAGTATGGAAACACCGGGAATCCTAGACACCTCAAGTGAGCCGTTACTACTGCCATGCATTTGGCAAACACTCTGGGGGCTGTAGTGAGACCAAAGGGCAGAGCTTGAAACTGGTAGTGGCTGGGCCCCAGCTGAAAGCACGTGTCCCCTGGCTCACCTGTCCATTTTTATGTGGTAGTACGCACCCTAGAGATCTATCGAGCACATCCAATTGTCTTTCCCAAGAAAGGAGAGTATCGACTGTAGTGTCACCATTCGGAACTTCGATTTCCTGACAGACTTGTTTAGTCTGCTGAGATCCAGAATGGGCCTCCAGTCCCCTGTCTTTTTTGGAACTAAAAAGAACCTTGAGTAAGTTCCGGATCCAATTTGGTTGGCGGGGGCATTTTGGATGATTCTTTTTTCTAGCAACTTTTAAAGCTCTACAGCTGCATGATCCCTTTGACTGAGTGGAACATCTGGGACTGTTTTTTTTTCTAATGGGGGAGAGGAAAAGGGTATGTAATAACCTCTGGATATGACTGTTTGTACCCACTTGTCTCTTGTGATTTCTAGCCAGGATTTTGGGTACAATGACAAGCGACCCCCGACTGCCTCCAGAGATGGACAGACGAGCCTCCTCTCAGGAGAGCTGAAAGGGTTTACCAAGGAAAAAGTCCATGTCACCCTGATTTTGTGGACCCCCTCCGCCGTGTGGTCAGCGTTTTCCATTGTTATTTCCCCTTCTGCCACTGGGGGAAGAATCATCATGTGCATCTGGGTAAGCTCTTTGGGACTTACAAAAAATACAGTTTTGTACCTGCCATAAATGTAGATGTTCGAGTGTTCACACTGCTGCAGTCATCACTGTTGGGTTATCCTGCCGTCAGGCGGTCCCGCAGTCAGCCCGAGTTCCAAAGTCTTGGTCCGGCGTCGGTTGCTGTCGCTTCTTCCCTGACGTCAGTGCGCCAGGGGTATATAAGATGCATCCGACACCATTTTCTTCAGTTTTTCTTGCCCTAGATATCAGGTGCCCCCAATAGGTAGGCAATACATATTACTATATAAAAATATACATATAAAAATAAAACAAAACCTTCAGTCACAAGCAAATACACCACAGAGGTTGTATAGGATAGAAATGAATAGATAAGTCCAGCTAGTTCAGAGGGGGTGGAGGGAGGGTAACCTGAACTGCATCAGTGTGAACACTCCAACATCTACATTTATGGTAGGTACAAAACTGTACTATGTTCATCATGTTACACTGCTACAGTCATCACTGTTGGGTTGAATCCCAAAGCTAAGGATGGGTGGTGGAACTAAACAGGGTTTGGAGAGGCTAGTAGGCCCTGCAGAACTGCAGTGGCAAAGCCAGCTCTGGTTTTAGAGTATAGAGGTAAGTGATCGTGCTTGGTGAAGGTGTGCACTGAACTCCAAGTGGCAGCCTCCAAAATATCCTTGGTTGATACCCCTCTGAGGAAGGCTGTTGATGTTGCTGTAGCCCTGGTGGAATGGGGCCTGATGTTACCAGGCACAGATTTCTCATAATGTGTGTAGCAGAAACGGATACAATGTCCTATCCATTTTGAAATGGTCTGTTTTGAGATAGCTTTTCCTTGAGATCCTGCAGCATAGGATACAAAGAGCTGGTCAGATTTTCTGAAAGCCTTAGTTTTATCCAAGTAGTAACGTAATTGCCTGTGAATGTGCAAAGAGTGTAGGAGCCTTTCCCCTTTGTTCTGGGGGTTTGGATAAAAGGCGGGCAAATGAATGGTTTGGTTTAGGGCCACACTGGATACCACCTTTGGCATAAAGGAAGGGTTAGTTCGTAAAGAGACTCTGTCTTGATGAAAAATTATGAAAGGTTCCACTGCCATTTGGGCCTGTAGTTCTGAGACTCTTCGTGCTGAAGTTACTGCTAGCAGCTGGGCAGTTTTTCATGATAGGAACTGTAGATCAGCAGTGAAAGCTGGTTCAAAGGGCGGAGGTGTTAGCTTTTCCAGAACAAAGTTGAGATCCCAAGTTGGTGTTGGTGCTCTCCAGGGTGGTCTTATGTTCTTAGCCCCTCTGAGGAACTGTCTTAGCAATGGACGTGAAAATATAGGAGAATCCGTGTTGTATTGAGTTGAAATAGCTGAGGTGTGGATCTTAATAGATGAGAAGGAAAGTCCTTTGTGCAACATCTCAGTTAAATATTGAAGAATCTGAGGAATATTTGGGACTAGGGGATTTAAGCCTTTAGCCTGGTTCCAGATGCAGAATCTTTTCCATTTGTCTGAGTAGACTTTCCTGGTGCTAAGCCTTCTGGCTTCCAGAATGACATCCATCACAGCTTTAGAGAGAAGTGTTGACTGGTTATTTAGGCAATTTGCCATGCAGCCAGATTTAAAGTCTTGAGCTGGCTGTGTAGAATCTGATTGTTTTGCTGAGTGAGCAGGTGAGGAAATGTTGGCAAAATCCATGGTGGGCCTTGAGCCATGTTCCTTAGTATTGGATACCAGTGTTGGTGTGGCCAGTCTGGAGCAATGAGTATCATTTGTGGCCTCTCTAATCTGGCTTTCAGCAGCACCTTTGCCAGAAGAGGCAGTGGAGGAAAGGCATACACTGTCAATGTTTTCCAACTGAATGAGAGGGCGTCCACTTTCCAAGCTAGTGTGTGATATGTCCTTGTGCAGAATTTCCGTAGTTGGTAGTTTTGGGGGGAAGCAAACAGATCTATGTCTGGGCTCCCGCTATCATTGCGAATATTTATGGATCTAGTTTCCACTCTTGAGGATCTGTGATGTTTCTGCTTAGATCGTCTGCCAGTGTGTTTTTCTTTCCTGGCAGGAATTGTGCTTCTAGTTGAACTTGGTAGGTCAGTGCTGTGTTCCACAAGGTCATTGCTTGTCTGCATAGGGGGTAGGAGTGTGTGCCCCCTTGCTTGTTTATGTACCACATCACTGTGGGGTTGTCCGTCTTTATTAAGAGTTGTCCTGGATGTATGAGGTCCTTGAAAGCTGTTAGGGCATTTTGTACAGCTAGCATCTCTTTTTGATTGATATGTAGATGCCTTTGGTTTGCAGGCCATTTGCCCTGAATACGCTGTCCTGCCATGTGTGCTCCCCAGGCATAATCCGATGCATCTGTTGCTATAGTTTGCCTGGCTGTGGGTAAGGTGAAAGGCTGACCCTTGTTGAGGTGACATGCCTGAGCCCACCATAGAAACTCCTGTTGAAGGCAAGGAATGAGTGGAATTATTGTTTCCAAGCTGTGGCTGTGTTGAGACTATACACTTTTCAGATACCATTGTAATTTCCTCATATGCAGTTTTGTAAATGGTATTAGTAGTATGCAAGATGCCATGAATCCCAAGGCCTGCAGAATTTTTCTTGCAGGGAGTTGGGTCTTTGTTGCCATCATTTTGAAGTATTGAGTCAGATGTCTTTGCTTGTCTGGCGTGAGGTAAGCCATCTGGGCCGTTGTATTTAAGCTGGCACCCAGGAATATTATGTCTTGTGAGGGCACTAGTTTTGACTTCTTTTCGTTTACTGTGTACCCTAGGCAACTTAGAAGGTTTTTGACAAATGCCAGATGCTTTAATTGAATGTCTTTGCTTTCTGCTTGAATAAGGCAGTCGTCCTGGTATGGATATATTTGAATTCCTCTTTGTCTGCAGTATGCAATTACTGGTGCCAGATATTTTGTGAAGACCCTGGGCGCAGTAGATAAGCCAAAGGGCAGTGCAGAGAATTGGTAATGGGTTGAACCTGCAATAAATTGGAGGTATCTTCTGCAATTTTGTCTGATAGGGGCATGCAGGTTATGCCTCCTTGAGGTCCAACGTTACTAGCCAAGCCTTCTTGCCCAGCATGGGAAGAAGTTGCTGTAGTGTTAGCATCTTGAATTTGGGTACTTCCAGGTATACGTTTAGAATTGAGAGGTCCAGAATGGGTCTCCAGGCTTTGTCCTTTCGGGGAACTAGAAATAGTCTTGAGTAAAATCCTTGTCCTTGCTCCTGTGTAGGAACCTGTTGAATGGCTCTCATGTCCATGAGAGCTGAAATTTGCTTTTGAGCCTCTGCCCATTGATTTGGTGACAGGTTTGGCATTCCTTTTATCCCTGGGAAAGTGTGAAAGTGGAATCTGTAGCCTTGAGATACAATATTTAGGACCCATTTGTCTTTTGTGATGATGTGCCAATTGTCTGCGAAAAGAGTTAGTTTTCCCCCCAATTGAACTGCCACGAGAGTTTTGCTTGGTAGTCTGAGGGGTAAGTCATTGTGTTTGTCTTCTGGTAGTTTGAGACCTGTCTTCTCCTCCTTTTTGGGTTGTGGCACTCCATTGTCGAGGCTGGTAAGAGCCTTGTGGCTGGCCTCTGCCTCTTGGGCGTCTGTATCTGCTCCTCTGTGGTCTGGCAGAAGCTGGAAAGGACCAGTTTTTGGTTGGCCAATTTCTGCTGAATCGAGGAGGTTGAACCTGTAAGAAATCCTTGACCGTCTGCATAGATTTTGCCTTATCCTCCATTTTCTTTAAAACTTCTTCTGCTTTTATACCAAATAAAACATCCTGCTGTAAGGGTGCATCCAATAACTTTGCTTTAACATGATCAGGCAAAGTTTGTTCTTTTAACCAAGCATGCCTACGTATGACAGACCCTGTCACTGCTGCTCTACAAGAAGCTTCCAATTAATCAAACCACATTGCAAAGTATGTTTTCCCACTTGTTCAGCTGAATGTAACAAATCTTGCATTTCCTTGTATTCTGGTTGGTCTGCATGTGCGAGCATTTACTGTTTTAACTGAGACATCAGATATTGTTGATATTTCAGCATATGAAACAATTTAAAGCTTTCATAGCTAGAGTAGCTGAGGTATAAACTTTCTTTCCCCATCTGTCTAGTGCTCTAGAATCCCTTTCAGAGGGCACAGGATTTTTAGCAGTAGAGGCTTTAACCCCTTTGGGACCCTGAGAAATGGTTTCTGGGTCAGCAGCAGGGCTTTTATACAGGAATTTGTGTGAGTCAGGGACTCTGTAGTATCTGTCCGGTTTGGCTGGTGCAGGAGGTAATGAATCTGGGTTAAGGCTAGATTCTGAATAAACATCATCCACAATGTCTAACACAGGTGGAATTGCAAGTGGTCTGTGCTGGGGTAGTAAAAGGAACTCTCGGAGCCTTTTCTTAGAATCAGAGTAATCCTGGCCTTCCCAGTGGAAATGTTCCCTCATAGTATGTAAGGTTTCCCCAAAAGAGAAGTCTTCTGGGGGAGATGCAGAAGGGATAGACTCTTCAGCATCAGAATCTTCATAAGGGGGAAAGGAATATTCCTGTTCCTCAGAAGAGTCTGAGGAAAATGAAACCTGGTCAGAGGAAGCGTAGTCCTCCTCCTGCCTTGGCCTTTTATCAGGAGGTGGATGGGAACCCCTGATTAGGGTAATTAAGTCTTCAGCCATCTTAAGCATCTGTTTCCTAGGCATGGGGCCTTGTGCTGGAGACTGCTGTGCAGTCTTCTTTGTTTTTAAAGGGGTTTTCAGTTTTGCATAGGATTTAATAGTGAGTATAGTCGGTCTGAAGACACTTTCAGCAACTGAAGGCGTTTCAACTGCACCGGAATCTCCTTCAGCAATGGAGTTGGAAGGGCCTAAAGGTAAAGGTTGTGGAGGCCTAGTAATCTCCGCTTGTGAATCGGATGTCGCCTGGGGTTCTAAATCAGCGTCGTCAGGGGCTGCGTAAGCGCCTCACTTAAAACCGGAGAACCGGCGACTGGCCTAGCAGAGTCCTCGGAATCCGGTTTGGATTTCGGCTGCCTGTCCTTATCTTTACGTTTTTTATGCATTCCGCACGTCGGTTGCTCCGACGGCATGGTATAATTAAATTTTCTACCAAAATAATGTCGGGCGAAATCAAACCGACGTTTAATAGTTCGTTTATTAAACCTAGCGCAAAACCGACAACCTGTGACGTCGTGGTCTGGGCCTAGGCAAGGAATACAATAAGAATGAAAGTCCTTATGAGGTATTTGCTTCCCACAAGAAATGCAATTGTTAACTTTTTCTGACATCGGACTGAGGCAAGAAAAGGTTCCCCAACGGGGTACTTAGCTTTATGAAGACTTTGGTCTGAAATTCGATTTGAAAATCTCAGGAGTCGGCCGACCGGCACTTGCGAACTGCTTCTGCTTCGGGTACTGCGCGGTAAGAAAGACTGAAGAAAATGGCTTCGGATGCATCTTATATACCCCTGGCGCACTGACGTCAGGGAAGAAGCGACAGCAACCGACGCTGGACCAAGACATTGGAACTTGGGCCGACTGCGGGACCGCCTGACGGCAGGATAACCCAACAGTGATGACTGCAGCAGTGTAACACGATGAACATCCACATTTCCCCCCTTCTGACCTTTGGGATAAGGTCTGGTAGGGAGGGAGAAAAGGACTCCAATGGCAGAAAGAGTCTTTCCTTCCTGTTCACACCTGGTTAGAGTCTCTAACTTTTGGCATGAACAAGGATGATCCATCAAAAGGGGCATTAATAAAGGAAGACTTGAAGGGTTCTGTGAAATCACATCAGCGCATCCAGGAATGCCTCCTTAAGGAAATTCCTGTACCCGCTGTCCTACTCGTTCCATCGGCTGTACAGGAAATAAGCCACATGGAGGAGTTCACGACAGAATTTAAGGTGGAGAGCTGGGAGGTAACCTTGTCCGAGACCCCGCAGCTACAGAAGCTTGGAGGGTATCTCCCAGCTCCTTCAGGATATCCCGCTGAAGCCTAGTGAAATGGGTCAGGTAGTTCAGCGACCAAAGGGCAAAGGATGCTGAAGACTCCACGTGGGCCAGCAGAGTAATCCAGGCTGCAGAGAGCTGAATAAGCGACTTTTCTTGATACTAAGTATATTTTTTGTTGCTTTCCACATCTGAATACCTAGCAACTGTATTTCGCCTGCCTTTCTGTTACATTGAAGCTGTTTTTACTGCATTTAACTTAATATTGCACTTGGAATCCTTGTTTGTTACTATTTGACTGTATTTGTAGCAAATTCTTCTGTGTAAGCTGTAGTAGCTGATTCATAGCATTTATAAGTGTTTGCTGTACCTGTTTCTGCCTGTTTTGTGAAAAAAAAGAAGAAAAAGAAACAAATATCTCTTGTTTTTCCTGCTTTACTAGTTTAGTCCAGTTTCAGAGTTGCTGATTCCTGGGCTTTGGTTGTAGTTCCTGTGTACTGTTTCCTTGCCTTATTTGGGGAAGGAAGCTACCTTGCTTTCCTGCTTTACTAGTTTAGTCCAGTTTCAGAGTTGCTGATTCCTGGGCTTTGGTTGTAGTTCCTGTGTACTGTTTCCTTGCCTTATTTGGGGAAGGAAGCTACCTTGCTTACCAGTGGGAGTGGGAAGCATTGAGCTGCCTTTGTCCAGTTTTGTGAGGTTTCAGCCAGTAACTAGTAGTTTATTGGTCGTTTTGGGCCAGTTTCTAGCTTTTCCAGCCCCTGGTATAAAACTTTCAGCTTGTACCTACTCAGCACAGACTCCACGTGGGCCAGCAGAGTAATCCAGGCTGCAGAGAGCTGAATAAGCGACTTTTCTTGATACTAAGTATATTTTTTGTTGCTTTCCACATCTGAATACCTAGCAACTGTATTTCGCCTGCCTTTCTGTTACATTGAAGCTGTTTTACTGCATTTAACTTAATATTGCACTTGGAATCCTTGTTTGTTACTATTTGACTGTATTTGTAGCAAATTCTTCTGTGTAAGCTGTAGTAGCTGATTCATAGCATTTATAAGTGTTTGCTGTACCTGTTTCTGCCTGTTTTGTGAAAAAAGAAAAAAAAGAAAAAAATATCTCTTGTTTTTCCTGCTTTACTAGTTTAGTCCAGTTTCAGAGTTGCTGATTCCTGGGCTTTGGTTGTAGTTCCTGTGTACTGTTTCCTTGCCTTATTTGGGGGAAGGGAAGCTACCTTGCTTTCCTGCTTTACTAGTTTAGTCCAGTTTCAGAGTTGCTGATTCCTGGGCTTTGGTTGTAGTTCCTGTGTACTGTTTCCTTGCCTTATTTGGGGGAAGGGAAGCTACCTTGCTTACCAGTGGGAGTGGGAAGCATTGAGCTGCCTTTTGTCCAGTTTTGTGAGGTTTCACCAGTTTCTAGCTTTTTCCAGCTTCCTGGTATAAAACTTTCAGCTTGTACCTACTCAGCACAGACTCCACGTGGGCCAGCAGAGTAATCCAGGCTGCAGAGAGCTGAATAAGCGACTTTTCTTGATACTAAGTATATTTTTTGTTGCTTTCCACATCTGAATACCTAGCAATTGTATTTCGCCTGCCTTTCTGTTACATTGAAGCTGTTTTTACTGCATTTAACTTAATATTGCACTTGGAATCCTTGTTTGTTACTATTTGACTGTATTTGTAGCAAATTCTTCTGTGTAAGCTGTAGTAGCTGATTCATAGCATTTATAAGTGTTTGCTGTACCTGTTTCTGCCTGTTTTGTGAAAAAAAAAAAGAAAAAATATCTCTTGTTTTTCCTGCTTTACTAGTTTAGTCCAGTTTCAGAGTTGCTGATTCCTGGGCTTTGGTTGTAGTTCCTGTGTACTGTTTCCTTGCCTTATTTGGGGAAGGGAAGCTACCTCGCTTACCAGTGGGAGTGGGAAGCATTGAGCTGCCTTTGTCCAGTTTTGTGAGGTTTCAGCCAGTAACTAGTAGTTTATTGGTCGTTTTGGGCCAGTTTCTAGCTTTTTCCAGCCCCTGGTATAAAACTTTCAGCTTGTACCTACTCAGCACAGACTCCACGTGGGCCAGCAGAGTAATCCAGGCTGCAGAGAGCTGAATAAGTGACTTTTCTTGATACTAAGTATATTTTTGTTGCTTTCCACATCTGAATACCTAGCAACTGTATTTAGCCTGCCTTTCTGTTACATTGAAGCTGTTTTACTGCATTTAACTTAATATTGCACTTGGAATCCTTGTTTGTTACTATTTGACTGTATTTGTAGCAAATTCTTCTGTGTAAGCTGTAGTAGCTGATTCATAGCATTTATAAGTGTTTGCTGTACCTGTTTCTACCTGTTTTGTGAAAAAAGAAAAAAAAGAAAAAATATCTCTTGTTTTTCCTGCTTTACTAGTTTAGTCCAGTTTCAGAGTTGCTGATTCCTGGGCTTTGGTTGTAGTTCCTGTGTACTGTTTCCTTGCCTTATTTGGGGAAGGGAAGCTACCTTGCTTTCCTGCTTTACTAGTTTAGTCCAGTTTCAGAGTTGCTGATTCCTGGGCTTTGGTTGTAGTTCCTGTGTACTGTTTCCTTGCCTTATTTGGGGAAGGAAGCTACCTTGCTTACCAGTGGGAGTGGGAAGCATTGAGCTGCCTTTGTCCAGTTTTGTGAGGTTTCAGCCAGTAACTAGTAGTTTATTGCCAGTTTCTAGCTTTTCCAGCTTCCTGGTATAAAACTTTCAGCTTGTACCTACTCAGCACAGACTCCACGTGGGCCAGCAGAGTAATCCAGGCTGCAGAGAGCTGAATAAGCGACTTTTCTTGATACTAAGTATATTTTTGTTGCTTTCCACATCTGAATACCTAGCAACTGTATTTAGCCTGCCTTTCTGTTACATTGAAGCTGTTTTACTGCATTTAACTTAATATTGCACTTGGAATCCTTGTTTGTTACTATTTGACTGTATTTGTAGCAAATTCTTCTGTGTAAGCTGTAGTAGCTGATTCATAGCATTTATAAGTGTTTGCTGTACCTGTTTCTGCCTGTTTTGTGGAAAAAAAGAAAAAAAAGAAAAAAATATCTCTTGTTTTTCCTGCTTTACTAGTTTAGTCCAGTTTCAGAGTTGCTGATTCCTGGGCTTTGGTTGTAGTTCCTGTGTACTGTTTCCTTGCCTTATTTGGGGGAAGGGAAGCTACCTTGCTTACCAGTGGGAGTGGGAAGCATTGAGCTGCCCTTTGTCCAGTTTTGTGAGGTTTCAGCCAGTAACTAGTAGTTTATTGGTCGTTTTGGGCCAGTTTCTAGCTTTTTCCAGCCGCCTGGTATAAAACTTTCAGCTTGTACCTACTCAGCACAGACTCCTCGTGGGCCAGCAGAGTAATCCAGGCTGCAGAGAGCTGAATAAGCGACTTTTCTTGATACTAAGTATATTTTTGTTGCTTTCCACATCTGAATACCTAGCAACTGTATTTAGCCTGCCTTTCTGTTACATTGAAGCTGTTTTTACTGCATTTAACTTAATATTGCACTTGGAATCCTTGTTTGTTACTATTTGACTGTATTTGTAGCAAATTCTTCTGTGTAAGCTGTAGTAGCTGATTCATAGCATTTATAAGTGTTTGCTGTACCTGTTTCTGCCTGTTTTGTGAAAAAAGAAAAAAAGAAAAAAAATATCTCTTGTTTTTCCTGCTTTACTAGTTTAGTCCAGTTTCAGAGTTGCTGATTCCTGGGCTTTGGTTGTAGTTCCTGTGTACTGTTTCCTTGCCTTATTTGGGGAAGGAAGCTACCTTGCTTACCAGTGGGAGTGGGAAGCATTGAGCTGCCTTTTGTCCAGTTTTGTGAGGTTTCAGCCAGTAACTAGTAGTTTATTGGTCGTTTTGGGCCAGTTTCTAGCTTTTTCCAGCCCACTGGTATAAAACTTTCAGCTTGTACCTACTCAGCACAGACTCCACGTGGGCCAGCAGAGTAATCCAGGCTGCAGAGAGCTGAATAAGCGACTTTTCTTGATACTAAGTATATTTTTGTTGCTTTCCACATCTGAATACCTAGCAACTGTATTACGCCTGCCTTTCTGTTACATTGAAGCTGTTTTTACTGCATTTAACTTAATATTGCACTTGGAATCCTTGTTTGTTACTATTTGACTGTATTTGTAGCAAATTCTTCTGTGTAAGCTGTAGTAGCTGATTCATAGCATTTATAAGTGTTTGCTGTACCTGTTTCTGCCTGTTTTGTGAAAAAAAAAGAAAAAAAGAAAAAATATCTCTTGTTTTTCCTGCTTTACTAGTTTAGTCCAGTTTCAGAGTTGCTGATTCCTGGGCTTTGGTTGTAGTTCCTGTGTACTGTTTCCTTGCCTTATTTGGGGAAGGGAAGCTACCTTGCTTTCCTGCTTTACTAGTTTAGTCCAGTTTCAGAGTTGCTGATTCCTGGGCTTTGGTTGTAGTTCCTGTGTACTGTTTCCTTGCCTTATTTGGGGAAGGAAGCTACCTTGCTTACCAGTGGGAGTGGGAAGCATTGAGCTGCCTTTGTCCAGTTTTGTGAGGTTTCAGCCAGTAACTAGTAGTTTATTGGTCGTTTTGGGCCAGTTTCTAGCTTTTCCAGCCCCTGGTATAAAACTTTCAGCTTGTACCTACTCAGCACAGACTCCACGTGGGCCAGCAGAGTAATCCAGGCTGCAGAGAGCTGAATAAGCGACTTTTCTTGATACTAAGTATATTTTTGTTGCTTTCCACATCTGAATACCTAGCAACTGTATTTAGCCTGCCTTTCTGTTACATTGAAGCTGTTTTACTGCATTTAACTTAATATTGCACTTGGAATCCTTGTTTGTTACTATTTGACTGTATTTGTAGCAAATTCTTCTGTGTAAGCTGTAGTAGCTGATTCATAGCATTTATAAGTGTTTGCTGTACCTGTTTCTGCCTGTTTTGTGAAAAAAAGAAAAAAGAAAAAATATCTCTTGTTTTTCCTGCTTTACTAGTTTAGTCCAGTTTCAGAGTTACTGATTCCTGGGCTTTGGTTGTAGTTCCTGTGTACTGTTTCCTTGCCTTATTTGGGGGAAGGGAAGCTACCTTGCTTACCAGTGGGAGTGGGAAGCATTGAGCTTCCTTTTGTCCAGTTTTGTGAGGTTTCAGCCAGTAACTAGTAGTTTATTGGTCGTTTTGGGCCAGTTTCTAGCTTTTTCCAGCCCCCTGGTATAAAGCAGCTAAGCAGCGTTAGCGCGATTTAGCGCGGAGCTGCCACTGTTGCACACTAGGGCAGTGCCGGTTAAGCAGGTTTAAACTATTCGGGCTACCTAAAGTCCACTCATCAAATTTTCCCTTAAAACTACCTTCCTCGAACTATACTACTGATCAAATCAGCGTATCCTATAACTAAAAAGATCAACTCTACTTGACTCCAGGTAGACTATTCTCTATCTATTAAACCTAGCACTTGCTCCTACAGTACTTATTACCTTGATACGGCACTCTTGTCATAGATAGTACCCCAAAAGGCAACCCCATTTCTCGGTCACCCGTCCCCGGAATCTTTTTGAAGTTTTTCGTCTACCCTTCTAGCATGTCGAGGATCAGTTGCTAGTGTCCTCTCCTGCTCAGCTGGTGAACCTGGGAATATTGAGGCAATGTTTCAATTGCCTCATGTACCTGAACAACCCTTTCCTCCTCCCACAAAACACAAATACATGCGAGAGATGCAACTATATGGCCAAACTGGAGGCTGAGCTCTCTCAACATAGGACTGGCAAGACCAGTCAGGAGGAGAAGGTTACCACACACACTATAGACCCAGTCTCACATAGTACCATTACAACCTCAAATCATACACATAAACACACAAAGGCATACTCGGAGGCTCTGATCAAAAATCTACCAAAACAGCAGAGGCCACCAAAGCAGACACCCAAACAACCACCACCTCAGAACACAACACCCGCAACACATAGACCTCACAGTCAGAGTGTCAAACAGTCACAGCCCTTAAGGCCAAACACAATGCCAGACACACTAGTCATTGGTGACTCCATAGTCAGACACACTGATGTTCCGCTCACCAGACTGAGTAAGGAGAAGGTCACAGTAAGCTGCCTGTCGGGCGCTAGAATCCGCCACATAACGCAAGCACTCGGGTCTCTCAACAGCAGGTACAAATATGACTCAGTCATTGTCCACGCTGGTGTAAACGACCTGAGACGTACCTCCTTGGACTACATGAAAAGAGACATTGAGGAGCTCTCTGATTATGTAGCCCAGGCAGGTATGACCCTGACCTTGAGCAGTATCCTACCTTCACCAAGAATGATGCCACAATACAGAGATAAGATGATCAGCTTTAACAATTGGCTTAAACACTGGTGTCATTCAAAGGGGATCCAGTATCTGTCTGCCTGGGATGACATGCTGGACAAGCCACGCTGCCAAGGGCGGCTTGCACCTGTCAACCCTGGGATTCGGATATTGGCAAAGGCTCTTGCCACCCCATAGTGCCTTTTTAGGCAAGGCTCAAATTCTAAACCTACCACCCTAGAACACAAAAAGGAAAAAAACTAAGGGTAATGCTGCTCAATGCCAGAAGTCTAAATCTCAAAATGCACTTTTCGAGGCCCTTCTCAGTATGGAGAACATCGATGTCTGCTGTGACAGAAACCTGGTTCAAGGCTCCTGAGAGCACCCCAGCTATCAGGTTTTACCTCATATCATGCGTTCCGGCCCCAAAATCCGGACAATACCAAGAAAGGAGGGGTATCCATATTCATCAAGGACACCCACACCTCAAGACTGGTGGCAACGCACGATGCATCGGAGACCATCCAGGTGCAATTAACCATAGGCAAGACTGCTCTGCAAATTGTAGCATGTTACAGGCCACCCTCACAAACTCAGGAAACTCACATGGCCTTCCTGAAAACACTAGAGGGATAAATGTATCACCAAACACCATCATACTAGGTGACTTCAATTACCCTAATATAGACTGGGAACACTACTCAAGCCCAAACACCCTAGCCCAAAAGTTCCTGGAATTCATAAACTCAAATGCCATGGAACAACTAGTCACCATCCCCACAAGAGGAGATAACATACTTGATCTCATCATCACGAACATGGGAGCACAATGTTCAACACCGAAGTATACCCCTCACTGGTGAGATCAGATCACAAACTAATCTCACTGGAGGTCCTCATCCCACCCCACCTGAAATAAAAAGACCACAGTAAAGAACTTCTCAAAAGCCGACTTCACACTTCTAAAGACTAGTGTGGTCTCCTTTCAGGCCCCGAGCGCGGAAAACAATACTCAAGCCGCTGAATCACTTACAAACGCCTTCTACCAGCACCTGCAGGACTGCATGGATAAGGCAATCCCAAGCAAAACAAAGACTCTTTGTACCAAAGGCAAGCGTCCAGTCTGGTGGACCCCAGCCATAAACAAACTCTACAACAAAAGGAGGAAGCTACTACAAGATAGAGCAAAATCCTTAAAAGGTAAGACACCCTTGATCACTATAAGTAAAAACTAAGAGCTCTCATAAAATCATCCAAAGCAAATTTCGAGAGAAAAATAGCTAAAGACTCAAAAGACAATCATAAGGCCTTCTTTAGCTATGTTAGAAACCTAGGAGGAAACTCCCAGATATGCTCAGAACTAGTTCAAAATGATGTGAAGATTACTGATCCTACAGACATTGCCAACATACTGGCTGACAGGTTCAGTGCAAACTTCTCCCAAAGGAGAGATATCTATACCAAATGAGTGCAGCCCCCAAACATCTCCAGCGCCCAAGTGAGAACTGCTCTCTCCAAAGCAAAAACACAGCATCCATGGGACCCGATGGTGTCCCGGCTGTGTGCTCCACGAACTCAATGAGGAATTAAACCCACAGCTAGGACAGCTGTTTAATCAAAGTCTTACCTCTGGATACGTGCCAGGAGTGGCGCACTGCAACTGTGGTCCCACTTCACAAAGGCGGTGCCTCCACAGACCCTGGAAATTACCGGCCCATTAGCTTGACAAGCCTTATCTGCAAAGCCATGGAGAGGATCATAATGGACCTCATAAATAAAGACATAGGGAATTTGCAGACTTTGGATCCAACCCAGTTTGGCTTTGTCAAAGGCAGATCATGCCTTTTAAACTTGGTTGACTTTTTGAAACAGTCACCAAAGCCATTGATGAGGGAAAGGCAGTCCATACAGCCTACCTCGATCTGGCTAAGGCCTTCGATACAATACCCCACTCGGGTATCATTGAAAAACTCATCAGCTTAAATGTTAACCCATACATCACAAGATGGGTTGCAAACTGGCTGAGTGACAGAACCCACAGGGTCAGAGTTGCTGGCGCCATGTCAGACTCAAAGCCTGTCACAAGTGGTGTCCCACAGGGCTCAGTCCTGGGCCCACTCTTGTTTGGCATCTACTTTTCCAGTACAAGCAACCACAGGGGGGTTATGGCTGACAAAGTTCCTAGATGACTGCAAACTAGGCGCCATAGTAGAAAACACATCTGACACAGATATCCTTCAGAAGGGTCTCACAGAAGCGGATAACTGGTGCCAGAGCCACGGCCTAAAGTTAAATGCCAAAAATGCATAGTCATACCCTTCGGGAAAAACAAGGTTACCCTAGCTACCAAATAGGTGGCAATCCACTGAGCACAGAAGAAGTTATCAGGGACCTGGGGACCCAGGTTGATAGTAGTCTGTCATTCGACACCCATGTAGCTAAAGTAGTTAGGAAGTCCTTCTACATTGCCCACCTTATCATGAAGGGATTCTCATCTAGATCAAGGAGGTCATAGTCTCCCTTTACTCATCACTCATCAGACCAATGATTGAGTACAATGCCCCATTCGGAATGTATCTGACCCGACACTTGCAGCAGCTGGAGAGGCCACAAAGTTCCTCACCAAAAGGATAAAGGGTCTCAAAATCTGTCCTATGCTGCCCGACTGAAAGAACTCCAGCTCTATTCAGTCGCACACTTGCTCAGAGGTGACCTTTGCCTAACATACAAGGCCATGTCAAACCCAGATTTGATGAATATGCTTCACCTCAAAAATCTAGATCCATCAGAGCCACAAGGCGGAGACTTAAACCTCGACACGGCTATTAATAGGACGTGCTGGAGAGATAGATTCATCACCCAAAGACTCCCTATGCTGTGGAACAAAATCCCGGTACATGTGAGGCAGAGCACCTCGCTGGCCTTGTTCAAGAGAAATCTTGACCAATGGATGGGAGATCGCAGATATACCCCAGGAATTACCTCAGTGTCACTGCTCGACAGAGGCACAGCAAAATAATGGGCATAGTTCCCCATACTAAAGGGGTGGCGTAAGCCACAAAACAATGGGCTAGGCTTATAAATGCCCTCGGGCAGATAGCCTAGTATGAACCTATGAACCTACGAACCTAAGAAAACATATGCTTTCCATATCTGTCCAGCGTTCAAGACTCTTTATTCGGTGGATGGACAGATGAGGATGTCTCAGACAATTCCATCTTGGTGGCTGCCACCATCACCATATCATCTACCAGGACAGCTTTACTGAGAAATTCCCTATCTGAAGGCGCAGTGATGAATCTATTTGGCCTCCTACGAACAAGCTCCACGCCTTCAGACTGACTACGTTCATGAATTGGTCGAAAGTCGGAGTCACTCAAGAGGTGGAAGGGCGAGACCTGAAAGCCTCCAGGTACACAGGCTCATCCTCAGAAAGGTTGATGAGCTTCCAGCCACCTCTCTGCTTAAGGATCTCTAGGATGTCCGCAAAAGAGCCATCCTCAGAGGGTGACTGTGGAGACCCTTCTGACTCATTGAGGTCCATGTATGAAGTGATGGACTCCTCAGGGGAGTCTAAATGCTTCCTCTTGCACAATCTCTTCAAAGGGACCTCCTCAGAGGGGTACTCAGAAGAGATTTCTGCCCAGTGGGACATCCTGGAGCTTTGGGTCTCCACGCCTGGGTGGGAGCGATGGCAAAGAGGCGGACACTGGTGCTCTGGGGGGAAGAGTATTTAACCTGACAGCGGAGCCATCTGAGGTGGCAGCACTCTCCTCATCACCTCAAAAGCCCCCCACAGCCCTGCTCCGAGGAGGTTCCTGGCTCAGAGGACCCAGAAAAATCCCCCTGAACCAAGGCGGTGAGCTCTAAGGCCGATGTAAGTACAGAGATCACCCATGCCGAAGCCCCAAGAGGTAGATTCGGGTCGGAAAAATGACCAACTTGACTCTCCTTCCCAGACTCAAAGGGAGAGTGCCGACTCCTAGATGCCTCAAAATCCGATGAGGTCAGAGTGGTAGACAGGCCCGAAGATCCTGGAGCAGGTCTCGGCACCGACAATTCCAGTATAATCGGATCCAAGCACTCTGGTTCAGAAGCCCCGGAATGGGTCAGAGGAAGAATCGACAAAGGGGAAAAGATGATGGTCGGCCCCGAATCCTTCTGGGTCGGAGTCGACAGTATCTCGGCCAGCACCAGCGTCTGTAAGAGCCTCCTGACCACCCGCTCCACATCATCGTCTGACAGGCTCCTGGAGGATGGAGTCATAGAGCTCACAGGCTGTAATAAAGGAAATCACTGCACTGGGGAGACCGGTTCCAACACTGGGTACTGGCTCCAAAACTGGAACTCTGTCGGCCCTGAAATGACAAGGACAGCCAAAGAGGGAGATTTGTCGGGACCAAGATGAGTCTTTAGCATTCTTTTTAATTGGCTCCAATGGTGGAGCAGCAGCAGACCATCTCTTAGTTGATTTTTCAGACCTGGAAGATGGGGATTGTTGAGTCGTTTTTGAAGAACTCTGATTCCCTTCTATAGCCTCTGAAAAGAGCGTTTTTAGCAAGCCACTCACTATCAGTTTGTTCCTTCTCTCCATTAGCACCCTGGAACTAAAGGCATGGCAGAAGGAACACTATTCTTGAAGGGGGACAGCACCCAAACAATACACACAGCTGGTGTCCATCGGTCAGTGACATTTTCTGGTTGCATTTATCACATTTTCTAAATCCTGAAGGTTTTGATTCCTTAGTATCCTTTGACATCCTAGCCCCAGTCAACAAACAACCACACAAGTAGGATAACTAGAAAAAACAATTTTCTTTTTTTTTTAAAGGTTAGCTCATAATCAACAAATTCTATATATTAAACTACAAGCCAGGAGGAACAGTCTGTAACTAGCCCACATACAACCAAATAAGTAACTAGAAGGAACCAACAACCTTTTTTCATATACATATATATATATATATATATATATATATACATATATATATATATATATATATATACATATATATATATATATATATATATATATATATATATATATATATATATATATATATATATATATATATATACATATATATACATACATACATATACATATACACACACACACACACACACACACATATATATATATATATATATATATATACACACACACACACACACACACACACACACACACACACACACACACACACACACACGGTTAAACAACTAACTGTATAAAATTAGAGTACAAAAGGAGAAACCGGAGTTGTCTCTAACTGAAATGACTAACTCCTATAAACAATACGGGGGGGGGGGGGGGCTCCAAGTTAAACGGGCCTAAGGAAGCCCTCTAACTTAAACAGACTTCCCGACAAGGAACAGGAAGTATTAAGCCAAGACTCTCTAATTTAAACGAGTTTGGAGGCTGGAATAGGGACAAGGCAAAACAGGCCCAGCGTAAGAATGACGGCTACTACAAACAACCAACAACAGCAATGAACACTCAAAAGTGTGCTAAACCTAGTCTAAATATAACAATTCACACAAAATAAAAATTTTAAGGTAATTTCAATAAAAAAGAAGGAGGAAAAATTCCACTTAGCCTAGAGCCTGCATGGAAGCACCCAATCTTGTTTAGCGGCAAATGAGATCTGAGTATACTCGCATGTGCATGATGGCATATGGTGTAGCCACAAGCCGATGGAAGCTCTCAAGCTTTTGTATAGGCCAAGTCGGAACCGATTCTCGGTTCTGAACCCAACCAGCAATGAATGAAGGCGAGACAGGCCAATATAACATCAAATGTTATTTCAGAAAGCACAGTGAGTACTTTTTTTTCAGTCAGATGCACAATGGAGACAATAACTACAAAGGTTCATGCTAATTAGGTCCTATCAGCTATGGATATCATCCATCCAGCAATATCTGATGAGGTAACAAAAGCACTCTATTAAACTTTACACCTTGACCTGAGGTGACCTCAGCCTCTTATGGCTGGTTCTAGAGTTACACCTTTTGTCATCTGGTTGAAACTTAACTTTCTTAACTGCTAAGTATCAAATTATTAATGCCAATACTAGCCCTACCTTAGACTTCAGCAGCGACCTCTCCAACAGGACATAAGGTCTTATCTATAAAGCATCTCTGTCTCCATGAAGCTTAAGATAGAGCAGCTGTATAACTGTAAGCTGAAGGGTCATTCCGTTATATATAACAACATACAATACACAAACCAGTTCAAATATTTGTCTTTTTTTCATCTTCAGAACATCACACAAACAGAATGACCGTAGTATGAAAAAAATCAAAATGTAAACAAACTTGAATTATGTAAGGAAGGAGTTGATTAAAAGTTTAAACTTAAATTTGATCACCAATTCTAATACATAATATGTCTAAATAGTCATATTTATATAAACATTTACAAGATCTTTAATCTTATGGTTTTCTAATCAGAGAATATCATTTTAAATTTAAGATGTAACTTTCAAGCATTTACATATTTTATGGCTACATATGTAAAATGTATAATTATAACTGTAAGTTCAGTCAGCAAGGTGTAATACAGTATTAGCAAGCCAGAAGGAATTTAGACCTACACTCCATATTAATATTGTCACAAAAAATACCTATTAAAATTTGAGACCAGGGTAACCTAACACCAAAAAGCCTAAACATACACAAATTTTCAGAAGAAAATTTCATAGGTTTGTTCTAGGCTAATGGCCTTGAAGCCTTTACAAGCCTAGCCCATAGAAGTGCCCTGGCATCGTGCTGCCCGGTGTTAGTTCCCAGTGCCTCTATCAAGAAGAGCCACTGGCGTGATCCCCAGGGTGAACTTTTTATTTCCCATCTACTCATCAAGCTTTCTCTTGAAGAGGGCTAGTGAGGTGCTCAACTTGACATGTATGGGAAGTCTATTCCAGAGCATGAACAGTCTCTCGGTTAAGAACCTGTCCCTCCAGCATGTTCTGTTGATTGTGGTAATGAGGTTGAGGTCTCTGGAGCATGTGGTGCAGAGGGATTGGGATTTCTTTAGATGTAGCATTTCTAACAGAGCTGGGTCAGACATGGCTTTAGTCAAGCAGAGATCACTTCTTAGTGGACGATATGTGACAGAGAATAAGTGGAGATTTTTGAGTCTGTCCATGTAGGACAAGTGTTTAAGGCCTAGGATGCTCTTTGTGAGCTACTTTTGTGGCCTTTCCAGCTTTTGCATGTGTCCAGTAAGATACATGCCAAATGGGGCATTATACTCGATGACTGGCCTAATAAGGGAAGAGTAGAGAGAGATGATGCCCTCTTTCTTCCTGGATGCAAAACCCTTGGTAATGAGTGCCACACAGAAGGACTTTGGGATCACAGTGGCAATGTGGTGGTCGAAGGAGAGGTTGCTGTCAACCTGTGTCCCCAGATCTCTTATAACGCCTTCAGTGTTTACTGGGCTCCCATTAATGTGGTAATTAGTGGGAACTGAGTTTTTCCCAAAGGGAATGATGACGCATTTTTTGTCATTAAGCTTAAGGCCATGGTTTCGACACTAGTCATTGGTCTCAGTGAGGCCTTTCTGTAGGATGTCTGCATCACTTGGGGAGTGAATAATGGCTCCCAGTTTGCAGTAGTCTGCGAACTTGGTCAGCCAGAGTCCCTCTGTGTTGGCCTGGACTTCTGAGAAGCAGATGCCAAACAATAGAGGACCCAGGACCAATCCCTGTGGGACTCCACTTGTGACTGGTCGGTAGTCTGACTTGGAGTCCGCTACTTTCACACTGTGGGTTCTATCTGTGAGCCAATTTGCAACCCACCTAGTGATACAGAAGTTGATGCCTACTTTGGTGAGTTTATCAATAATTCCTGAGTGGGGATTGGTATCAAAGGCCTTGACCAGATCGAGGTAGGCTGTATGACCAGACTTGCCCTCATCCACAGCTCTGGTGACTGACTCAAAGAAGTCAACCAGGTTGAGCAGGCATGATCTACCTTTCACAAAATCAAACTGAGTGGGATCTAGAGGTTGGAGATTTCCTATAACCTTGTTAATTAGGTTCATGATGATGCGCTCCCATAGCCTTACATATCAGACTCGTCAGGCTAATGGGGTATAATTCTCAGGGTCTGAAGTCGCTCCCCCTTTATGGAGAGGGATGACTGTAGCAGTGTGCTATTCGGTAGGGACAAAGCCTGAGGTGAGGCTGTGATTGAACTGGGAACACAGATGTGGTGCCAGTTTACTTTGTAGTTCATGTAGAACACATCCAGGGACATTGTCGGGTCCCATGGAAACTGCATTCTTGGCCTTGGACAATGCAGCTTTAACCTGTGCTGCAGTAATGCTGGGTGTCTGGCATTCCTCCGGTATTGTGATGATTGGTCCTTTGTGGGTGGGGGATGGGGGGTAAAGTTGACATTGAATCTGTCGGCCAGTATGTTGGCAATATCTGTTGGCTCAGTATTGGAGGTACCATTGTGGAGTAACTCAGAGCAAACCTGGGTACTGCCATGGAGATTCTTGATATAACTATAGAAGGCTTTGTAGTTGTTTTTAGTATCTAACACAATTCTGCCTTCATAGCTGGCTTTAGAGGTTTTGATGAGGGATCTCAACTTTTTGTTGAGGCTAATAAGGGAGTTTTTCTAGTCTTGGGACTTCACCTTTTTTCTGCAACAGTTTCTTCCTTCTACTGTAGAGTTTAGTAATGGCACGGGACCACCAGATAGGCTTCCTTTTTTGGAGGAGAGCATATTGGTTCTGTTGGGTATGGCTAGTTCCATGCATTTATGTACGTGTTCGTATAGTGCATTGGTATATGATTCGGCAGTCATGCATCTATTTTCCATTGACATGGGCGCCGTGAAGTTAGCCACCTCTGTTTTTAGGAGCCAAAAGTCAGCTTTGGAGAAGTTTTTCATGGTGGTTACAATTGCGGGGGGGGGGGGGGTGAGATGTGGATTTCCATGGTGATGAGTTTGTGGTCAGATGTAACCAGAGAGGAATTGATTAGTGATGTAAAGCAATGGCTGGCCATATTAGTAATAACCAGGTCAAGGATGTTGCTTCCTCTAGTGGGGGTAAGAATGAGCTGGTCCACAGCATTGGAACTGATGAATTCCAGGAAGCGTTGGGCCAGTGTATTGGTGCATGAGTAGTTTTCCCAGCTGATGGATGGGTAGTTGAAGTCACCTAGTGTGAGAGTGTTGGGTTGGGCCGAAGGTGTTTAGGAATGTGGAGTGAGAGTCTTGGGACATGGTTGGGGACCTATAGGTTCATAGGTAGGTACTAGGCTATCTGCCCAAGGGCCTAAGTAAGCCTAGCCAACAAGATTCCCTGGCTTATGCCAGCTAAGAAAGTTAATTTCCTGTGCCCTTGTTGAGCAGAGCCACAGAAGTGATCCCTGGGGTGTATTTCCTATTTCCCATCCACTCATCAAGATTTTTCTTGTAGAGTGTTAATGAGGCACTTTGCTTGACATGGATGGGTAGCTTGTTCCAGAGAATAGGAAGTCCCTGGGACATGAATCTATCCCTCCAGCATGTCCTGTTTATTGTGGTGACAAGGTTTAGGTCCCTAGAGCATGTAGCTTGAAGGTATTGGGATTTCTTAAGGTGTAGCATTGTACAACTGCTCTGGGTTTAACATAGCTTTATATGTTAGGCAGAGATCTCCTCGGAGTAGGAAATATGCCACAAAGTAAAGCTGGAGTTTTTTGAGACTGTCAGTGTAGGGCATCTGTTTGAGGCCAGTAATCTTCTTTGTGAGGTACTTCTGTGGCCTTTCCAGCTGCTGCATATGTCTTGTGAGGTACATTCCAAAAGGGGCATTTGTACTCTATAATGGGGCTGAGTGCCGAGTAGAGGGGAACAATGACCTCTTTTTTCCTAGATAAGAACCCTTTTGTGATGAGGTGTGCCACATAGAAGGATTTCCTGACTACTGTGGTGATGTGATTATCAAAGGAGAGACTACTGTCCACCTGGGTTCCAAGGTCTCTTATCACACATTCGGCGTTAAGTAGACTGCGGTTTATGTGGTAGTTCATGGGTACAGAGTTTTTACCAAAGGGGATGACAATGCACTTTTCGGCACTGAGCTTGAGGCCATGCCCCTGACACCAGGCATCTGTCTCAGTGAGGCCCTTCTGTAGGATGTCCACATCATTTGGGGACTTGACTATGGCTCCTAGTTTGCAGTCATCTGCAAACTTTGTTAGCCAGAGACCTTCTGTGTTAGTCTGTACTTCAGAGAAGTAGATACCAAATAGTAGAGATCCCAGGACTGAACCCTGTGGTACTCCACTTGTCACTGGTTTGAAGTCAGATTTGGAGTCCGCAACTTTTACAGTGTGGGTTCTCTCAGTGAGTCAGTTAGCAACCCATCTTGTGACATAGGGTTTTACACCTAATTCAGGGAGTTTAGCTATAATTCCAGAATGGGGATGGTGTCGAAAGCCTTGGTGAGGTCAAGATAGGCTGTGTGAACCACCTTACCCTCGTCTATGGCTTTGGTGACTGCCTCAAAGAAGTCAATCAGGTTCAGAAGGCATGATCTGCCTTTCACAAACCCGAACTGGGTGGGGTCCAGAGTTTGGAGGTTACCAATGTCTTTGTTTATGAGTTCCATGATGATACGTTCCATAGCCTTGCAGACCAGGCTCGTCAGGCTAATAGGGCGATAGTTCCAGGATCAGTGGTGACCCCCCCCTTTGTGAAGTGGGATAACTGTTGCTGTGCGCCATTCAGTGGGCACAAAGTCTGACGTGAGACTATGATTGAACATGGTGCTTAGGTGGGGAGCCAGTTCGTTCTGAAGTTCATGAAAAACGCAGCCTAGGATGTTGTCCGGTACCATGGATGCTGTGTTTTTGGTTTTAGAGAGTGCAGCTTTTACTTGCAGAGATGTGATTACAGGGACTCTGCATTCTTCCTGTATAGATATGGGCCCTTTGGAGGTGAGTGGGGGGTAAAGTTAGCACTGAACCAATCTGCCAGGATATTGGCAATATCAGTTGGTTCTATAATTTTTGTGCTGTTGTGCCTGTAATTCAGAGAAGATATGGGTGTTGCCATTGAGATTCTTGACATAGCTATAGAATGCTTTGTGGTTGCCCATAGAATCAATGGCGATTTTGTTTTTGTAGCTAGCTTTGGAGGATCTTATAAGGGATCTCAGCTTCTTACTGAGGCTGACCAGGCAGCTCCTCCACTCATGGGATTTTACTTTTGCAACAGTTTCTTCCTTCTGTTGTAGTTTGTTTATGGCAGTGGACCACCAGATTGACTTCCTTTTTTTGGAGGATAGCATCTTGGTTCTGTTTGGGATAGCATGATCCATGCACTCGTGTAAGTGCTTACAGAGTGCATTTGTGTAGGATTCAGCTGTCTTAACTTTCTTGTCCATCTGCATGGGTGTCATGAAGTTCGCCACTTCTGTCTTAAGAAGTATGAAGTGGGCTTTGGAGAAATGTTACTGTGGTGTCCTTAATGGTGGGTGGGGGCGGGATGCGGATATCTAGGGTGATTAGCTTATGGTCGGATCTGAGCAACGAGGAGTTGATTTCAGGTGTGGAACACCGGTCACTCATGCTGGTAATGACTAAGTCTAGGATACTGTTGCCCCTGGTTGATCCAGGGCATTGGAATTTATGAATTCCAGAAAGCGTTGAGCGAAGGAGTTGGTACATGAGTAGTTTTCCCAGTTAATGGTGGGGTAGTTGAAATCGCCCAATATTAGGGTGTTTGGTTGAACCCTAATATTTTCCAGTATATCAAGAAAAGAGAAGTGGGAATCCTGGGGCATGGTGTGAGATCTGTAGCAAGCTACAATTTGGATTGCAGTTTTGCCCAGAGTTAGTTGCACTTAGATAACCTTGATGCATTATGCTGCGCAACTAGCCTGGAGGTGTGGATATCCATAATGAATATGGACACACCTCTGCCTTTGGTGTTCTGGTCCAGGTTAGATGGCCAAAAAGTGTGGAATGAGTTACAGCCTGGTAATGCAGGGGTTCTCTCTAGAGCCTTGAACCAGGTCTCGGTCACTGCACAGATATCGATGTTCTCCATTTTAAGGAGTGCCTCGAGTGAGTGCATTTTGAGATTTAGACTTCTAGCATTGAGTAGCATTACCTTCAGTTTTTGCTTGCCTGTTCCTGTTACTGTAGTGAATTTGTCATTTGAACCTTGCCTAAAAAAGGCACTATAAGTGCAGCAAGAGCCTTAGCCAGTATCCGGAATCCCAGGGGCGACAGGTGCAGGTCATCTCTGGCAAGAATTGTGGTCTGTCGACCATGTCGTCCCAGGCAGACAGATACTAGATCCCCTTAGAATGGACACCAGAAGCTTAGCCAATTGTTGAAGTCAATCATTTTGTCCTTGTACTGCGGTATCATTCTGGGTGATGGCAGGATGCTACTCAGGGCTAGGGTCATACCTGCCTGGGCTACAAGATCGGAGAGCTCTTCCATGTCTCTCTTCATGTAGTCCAGGGAGGTATGTCTCAGGTCGTTCACACAAACATGGACAATGACAGAGTCATATTTGTACTTGTTGTGGATTGACCTGAGTGTGTGGCGGATCCTGGCACCCGACAGGCAACTGACAATAACCTTCTCCTTGTTTAGCCTGGTGAGTGGGACATCAGTGTGCCTGACTATAGTGTCAACTATGACTAGTGTTTTGGGTATGTTGGTTTGCCTTATGGGCTGTGGTTTATTGGCACACTGAGTATGTGGGCTGTGTGTCATTTGGGTTGTGTTGGGGGGGATGGAGGTTGCTTGCGTTTCTGCATTGGAGGTCTATGTTGCTTGAGCAGATTATTATTGAGAGCCTCTGCGAATGTTTTTTGTGTTTCTATGTGTGGATTTTGGTGGTGTAGGTTTAGTGGGACTATGTGATGAGTGTGGTGTGGTGCAAGTGTTTACCTTCTCCTCTTGAATGTCAAGTGCAGTCTTGGTTGGAGAGAGCTTTACCTCCAGTTTGGCTACATAAGTGCATCTCTCACAGGTTGTGGTGTTGGGTGGTAGGAGGCGAGGGTTGTCTGTGTTCATGAGGCAATTGCTACATTTCCTCAAGATGCCCAGATTCATCAGATAGACAGGAAAGAATACTGGGAGCCTACCTTTGGACATGCCTGAATAAAAAACTAATTTCCTCTAGACTAGTGAGGAGAGTGAGTATAAGAGCTGTTTTTCTCTAGGCAAGTGAGGAAAGTAAGCACAAAAACTGTTTTCCTCTAGGTAAAGAGGAAGGTTGAGTGCTGTAATAACGTGTAGCTTATTTAGTGCTAACAAGTTCTGAACAAGTGCTGAGCATGAATAAGCAAATTCAAGTGCTAAAACTAAGAATCTGTACCTGGATTTTGTGGTAAACAGGCTACCTAGTGCTTACCAGTCCCACTGATAAGCTATAATGTTTCCCTCCAACACAGAAAGGCTTGGGGGCTCAGAAGCTTACAAACAGTCCTGGATACAGCAAATCTGTATCTGGACTAGACTAGTTACAAGAAAGGTGGAAACAAGCGCAAGAGCGGGCTTTTAAACCAGAAAGTTGAAAGATATGGAAAAACTGCCCAAACAGCCAATAAACTACAATTTCTGGGCCAGAAACCACTCTTGTGGTAGATAGGCTACCTAGTGCTTACAACTCCCACTGATAAGCTAGAAGGCTACCCTCCAACACAGAAAGGCTTGGGGGGCTCAGAAGCTTACAAGCAGTGCTGGATAAAGCAAATCTCTATCTGGACTAGACTAGGCTACGACCTGAATCGCCATCTTACCCAGAGAAGTAGGATACATACATTGTCAAAATATGTGTAATCAGCATCCACAGATCCACATACACTGCAACTTCCATTATGATTTGAATATTCTGTATCTAACTTGGAAGACATAAAATATAGTGCTATCTTATATTACAAAATATATACACAAGACATGCAGAATGCCTATCGGGATGGCACTACAACAGTGTGTGTTTCTAGGGCTGCTGCTACCTTTCATTCAGTCCCTGGTTTTGAAGAGTGAGTTCTGTTCACATTCTTGGTATGAAGTCAAATACATTCAAGGTAAGTGCAGGACTCCATCAAGGATGCATCTTATGTTCCCTCTCATATGTGACTTTCATCAACAGTACATCAAGAAGCAGCCAAGCTTTCAACAGTGTCCAGTCTGAAAGTATGGTGTTGTATCATTGTTGCATGCAGACTATGTTATCATCTAGGCCTCAAGTGACTCTGATCTCTAGTGAGCAATGGAGTGACACAATGCTGAGTGCGAAATATACAAGAAAAGAATCATTACCATTAAAACAGAGGCCATGTTTCTATACTTATTCAGGTGAGGGGTAGCAGCTACCTCACATGGAGGTATTTAGGTATCATGGGGTCTTGTTTACAACTGCGGTAAAAAGGGATTGAAAGATCACTAGTGGATGCCTGTAGCTGCTGCAGTATTGCAAGCATCACAATGGACTGTGGTACTGAAGCAACACCAGAGTCTTAGGATGAAATTCTAAGACCATTGGTCAGTCTGGGTCACTACCCAAATCTGTGATGAAAAGCTTTAGATAGTGAATGGTGAGATCACAGACACAAGCAGCAGAAATGGTTTCATCTCACAGCTAATGGACTCGATTTCCAAGACAAAGCAAGGACCTGTGCAATTTGGGAGGATCTTGGAATAGAGCAGCAGCTCCTCCAGATCAGTGAAAACCCACGACAGGTGGTTTGAATATACTGTGAGGATGTGCCCCGGTTGCCTCCCTCTGGAAGTGTACTAAGCACAGCCCACTAGGAAGATGCCCTGAGATAAATCAAGGACATGTTAAAGAAAATATATCTCTCAAATGGTCTTGGAATGCATGGAGTTGCCCCAGAATGAGCTGGAAACTGTTGCTACATTTGCTACTATCATGACCCTCCACAAGACAGGGCAAGGCAAGCAATTTAGAAAAAGGAATGGAGAGGTGGATGGAAATATGTTTAAAAACATGCCTGAAACGGATCACTCTGTATGACAGTTCCCATGCAGATCGTATGGTCTATGAAAGGCAGAAGACAGTCTTGCAAATTAAGACTGCTATTGCACATACCCAGATTTAGGGGTTAAGCCATGACCACTGGTCACTGTTTATATAGGGTCTGCATGTTCTCCCTGTGGCTTTACTCTGGGTAAACTAGATTTGTACCTACCTTCCAAAAACTTGCTGATAAATTGACTACTCAGAAACTGTCTACATAGTCTGCATTTATCCTTACTATTGTGGTCCAGTCCATGCTAAATAATTCACTTATATAGTAAATAAATGAATAAATTAAATTAAAAATAATCAATATGAAAGCTATGCCCTTTTGAAGAATGATTATAACTGCAATTCTATATCATACCTAAAAACAGTGTATGTATATGTGTTTGTGTGCATCACATACAAGCATATGAAATTGCATGTTTCTCCTGTACAATATTCAATACTTCAATTAAAGCTGGTTTCAATTATGATTTCCATTTTCTAGTAAATGCTTCTTTTTTTTTGCAGTTAATTAATGCAAAACTTAGAAAGGCTTTTCTATGTCTATGTAACACAAACCCTTTATCTCAGCTGAAAAGAATCATTTCCTTAGATACAACCATTTATTTCCCTAAAAAGTCTGTAGGGAATTTTTAAAATCTTCTAAACTCTTATATTATAGGTGCTCCCAATTATATCTTTTTTATTATACCTCCAACATTTGTTGTCTACCTGAAGAAAAAAACATCCCCTGAACTATGCCTGGGGTATAAAAATACCTGTGTATAAACATTTCCATGCAAAAAAACAGAATTGCTCGCAACGGTAACAGCACCACTCTCATCTCCAGGACATTTATTTGCAAATCGGCCTCTTCAGGGAACCAAGTGCCTTGAACTGTCTTTCCAGATAATGCCCCTCCCCACCCTATCTGGGAAGCATCTGTGGTCACTACAGCCTTGGGATGAGGCAGGGTGAACGGGCAACTTTGCTGGGGTTGATCTGTTTGAATCCACCATTTGAGATAGCCCTTGCAAATTTGAGTTCTTATCCTTTCTGACATGAGGTAGGTGAAGAAGGTCCACTGGGTTTGCAGCAACTACTTTAGAACTCTCATATGGTATCTCACCAGAGGAAAGTACAGTTGTGTACCTACCATAAATGTAGATGTTCGAGTGTATTCACTGTTGCAGTCATTACAAGTGGGTTATCCTGCTGGCAGGCTACCCGCAGTCGGCCTGAGTTCCAAAGTCTAGGTCCGGCGTCAGTTGCTGTCACCTCCTCCCTGACATCAGTGCGCCAGGGGTATAAAAGATGCAGCCGACGCCATTTTCTTCAGTTTTTCTTGCCCCAGATGTCAGGTGCCCCTAAAATGGTAGGCTAAATAATGCCAATAAGCATGCATACACAAAAAAACACTTTTCCTTCATCTACAAGCAAATACACCACATAGGTTGTATAGAATAAAGAAGTACAGATAAGTCCCAGCAAGGAAAAGGGGGATGGTGGGAGGGTAACCTGGACTGCAACAGTGAATACACTTGAACATCTACATTTATGGTAGGTACACAACTGTACTATGTTCATAGTGTTTCACTGTTGCAGTCACTACAATTGGGTTGAATCCCAAAGCTAAGGTTGGGAGGCTGGTGCTAAATAGGATTAGGAGAGGCTATCAGGCCCTGCAGAACTGCAGTGGCAAAGCCTGCCCTGGATTTAGAGCAGAGAGGTAAGTGATAGTGCTTTGTAAAAGTATGCACTGAACTCCAAGTTGCAGCCTCTAAGATGTCTTTGGTTGGTACTCCTCTGAGGAAGGCTGCTGAAGTGGCTGCTGCTCTGGTTGAATGTGGCCTAATGCCCTTAGGCACTGATTTGCCAATCTGTGAACAGCAGAAACGAATGCAGTGGCCTATCCACTTTGAAATAGTCTGCTTTGAGATAGGCTTTTCTTGTGATCCTGCAGCATATGTCACTAGAAGTTGTTCAGTCTTTCTGAAAGTTTTGGTTCTGTCCAAGTAGAAGCGTAGCTGCCTGTGAATGTCCAAAGAATGCAGAAGTCTCTCACCCTTATTCTGTGGGTTTGTGTAAAAAGTAGGCAAATTAATTGTTTGGTTAAGGGCTACACTGGACACTACCTTAGGCATAAATGTAGGGTTTGTCCTCATAGAAACCCTGTCAGGATGGAAAATGATAAAAGGTTCCACAGCCATGAGTGCCTGTAACTCTGAGACTCGTCTAGCAGAGGTTATTGCTAGGAGCAGAGCTGTTTTCCAGGATAAGAATTTTATATCAGCTGCAGAGGCTGGCTCAAATGGAGGCAGTGTGAGTTTTTTTCCAAGACATAGTTGAGGTCCCATGCAGGTATTGGTGCTCTCCTTGGGGGTATTATGTTTTTGGCCCCTCTGAGGTACTGCCTTAGTAATGGATGAGAAAAAATAGGTGGTTCTGTACTATAATGAGCTGAAATAGCAGAGGCATGAATTTTAATTGATGAAAAGGAAAGGCCTTTATCCAGCATCTCAGTTAAGTATTGCAAAATCTGAGGAATATTTGGAACAATCGTGTCAGTACCTTGTGCCTGGTTCCAAGCACAGAATCTCTTCTATTTTTCTGCATAAGATTTTCTGGTGCTAGGCCTCCAAAATAACATCCATCACTGCTTTAGAGAGAAATGTGTCCTGAATGGTTACATTATCCGCCATACTGCCAGGTTTAAGGTCCTGAGTTGGCTGTGCAGTATCGGACTGTCTTGTTGGGTCAATAAGTGAGGAATTTGAGGTAATGTCCAAGCTGGGCATTGAGACAAGCTCTTTAGGATTGGGTGCCAGTGCTGGCGGGGCCAGTCTGGGGCAATCAGTATCATTTTTGGCTTCTCTTGTCTAACCTTGAGGAGTACTTTGGGGAGGAGAGGCAGAGGAGGAAAGGCATATACTGTTAGGTTTTTCCAGCTGAAAGATAGAGCATCCACTTTCCATGCTTGCTTGTGATAAGTCCTTGTGCAGAATCTCTGTAGTTGGCAGTTGTGAGGGGAGGCAAATAGGTCTATGCCCGGGCATCCCCAGTTCCTTGTTATCATGCTGAAGACTTGTGGATCCAATTTCCACTCGTGGGGATCCATTAGGTTTCTGCTTAGTTAAATCTGCCAGAGTATTTATCCTTCCTGGCAGGAATTGTGCTTGCAGATGTACTTGGTAAGTCAATGCTGTGTCCCACAAGTTCATGGCTAGTCTGCAGTGGGGGTAGGAATGTGTGCCCCCCTGCTTGTTTATGTACCACATGACTGTAGTATTGTCCGTCTTTATCAGTAGTTGTCCTGGATAAAGTAGATCCTTGAAGGCTGTCACGGCATTTTCAATTGCTAGCATCTCTTTTTGATTGATATGTAGATGCATTTGACTTGCGGACCATGTGACCTGAATACATCTTCCTGCCATATGGGCCCCTCAAGCATAATCTGATGTATCTGTTGTCAATGTCTGCCTGGCTGTGGGTAAGGTGAATGGCTGTCCCGTGTTGTGGTGACAGGCTTTTAACCACCATCGAAACTCCTGTTGCAGGCAGGGAATGAGGGTAATTATTGTTTCCAGGCTGTGGCAATGTTGAGTCCAAACACGTTTTAGATACCATTGAAGTTTCCTCATATGCAGTCTTGCATATGGAATTAGCAGAATGCAGGATGCCATGAAGCCCAAAACCTGCAGAATTTTTCTTGCAGATAACTTGGTCTTTGTTGTCAACATTTTGAAATAAGTAGTCAGTTGTCTGTGTTTGTCTGGCATGAGATAAGCCATCTGGGCAGTTGTATTTAAGCTTGCACCCAGGAATATTATCTCTTGAGAGGGTACGAGTTTTGATTTCTTTTCGTTTACTGTGTACCCTAGGCCTGTTAGCAATCTTTTTACAAACGTCAGATGCTGTAGTAGAATGTCCTTGTTTTCTGCTTGAATAAGGCGTTTTGTGAAGACCCTGGGTGCAGTAGATAAGTCAAAGGGCAGTGCAGATAATTGGTAGTGCATTGAGCCAGCTATAAATCTGAGGTATCTTCTGCATGATTGTCTGATTGGGACATTCAGGTATGCCTCTTTTAGGTCTAAATATCCAGGAATGTGTTTAGGATAGACAGGTCCAGTATTGGTCTCCAGGCTTTGTCCTTTCTGGGCACCAAGAATAGCCTTGAGTAAAATCCTAGTCCCTGCTCTTGCTGTGGTACTTGTTCAATGGCTCTCATGTCCATGAGGGATGAAACTTGTTTTTGTGCCTCTGCCCATTGATTGCGTGGCAGGTCTGGCATACCGTTTGGCCTTGGCAGGGTGTGAAAGTGGAACCTGTAGCCTTGTAATACGATATTTAAGACCCATTTGTCCTGGGTGATCATGTGCCAATTTTGTGAAAAAAGTGCTAGTTCCCCCCCCCAAAAGAGCTGCCAGAAGATAAGTGCTTGGTGCTGGCAGGGGAAAGTCATTGAGACTGTTTCCTGTATGGCTGTGATTTTTCCTCTCCGCTTTTGGAGGTAGAAGCAGCACCCCATTGTTTAGGCCTGTATGAGCCTTGGGGCTGTGATCTGCCTCTGGGGCATCTGTATCTGCCTCTTTGTGGCCTGTCTGACACTGTAAAGGACCAATTCTTTGTAGGCCAGTTCCTGCTAAATCTGGGAGGCTGTGCCTGTAAGAAATCATTGACTGTTTGCATAGATTTAGCTATGTCCTCCATTTTCTTCAACACCTCTTCTGCTTTAACACCAAACAAGGTATCATGCTGTAATGGAGCATCTAATAGTTTTGCTTTAACATGATCGGGCAGATTCTGTTCTTTTAACCAAGCATGCCTCCTAATGACAGAACCTGTAACAGCGGCCCTGCAGGAGGCCTCTAGAGAATCAAAACCACATTGCAAAGTATGCTTTCCCACTTGTTCAGCTGCATGCAATAAATCCTGCATTTCTTTGTTTTCTGCACATTCTGAATTTGTCAACATTTTCTGTTTAAGCAGTGACATAAGATATTGCTGATATTTAAGCATATGAAACTGACAATTTAAAGCTCTTACAGCCAAGGTAGCAGAAGTATAAATCTTTTTCCCCCATCTGTCCAGGTCCCTTGAATCCCTATCAGAGGGGATAGGGTTTTTTGCAGTGGAAGCCTTCACCCCTTTGGGATCCCGAGAGATAGTTTCTGGGTCAGCAGCAGGGTTTTTATAAAGAAATTTATGTGAATCAGGAACCCTGTAGTATCTGTCTGGCTGAACAGGAGCTGGTGGTAAAGAGTCAGGAGACAGACTGGACTCTGAAAATACATCATCTACAATGTCTAAAACAGGAGGAATAGCAAGGGGCCTGTGCTGAGGTAATAAAAGGAAGTCTCTGAGCCTTTTCTTGGATTCTGAGTAATCTTGGCTCTCCCAGTGGAAATGCTCCCTCATAGTATGCCGGGTCTCCCCAAAAGAATAATCCTCAGGAGGAGAGGCTGAAGGGATAGATTCTTCAGCATCACAATCCTCAGAGGGAGGAAGAGAATATTCCTGTTCAGAAGAGGAATCAGAGGAAATGGAAACCTGATCTGAAGATTATCTCTTGCCTAGGCCTCTTATCAGGAGGGGGATGGGAACCCCTGATCAAAGTAATTAGGTCTTCGGCCATTTTAAGCATCTGTTTTTTAGGCATGGAGGCCTGTCCAGGAGAATGCTGTACTTGTTTCTTTGTCTTTAGAGCTGCTTTAGTCTTTGCCTTTGAAGCTGAAGTTGGTTTTACATACAACTGTGTAGACCTGAAAACACCCTCAGAAGCCAATGCCTGCTCAGAGGCTCCGGACCCATCTGAGGGAATAGTTTCTGAGTGTCCAATACCTTGAGTTTCCAGTGGCCTATTTGGCTCCACGTGGGAGTCGGAAGTGGCCTGTGGCTCTGAGGTAGCAGGCATCAGGGGCTGCGAAAGCGCCTCACTGAGAACCAGCAACAGGCCTAGCGGAAGCCTCGGCGTTGGTTTTGGACCTCGGATGGCTGTCCTTTTCTTTTTCTTTGTGCTTTTTATAAACTCCGGTAGTCAGCTGTTCCGATGGCATTATATAATTGAATCTTCTGCCAAAGTAATGAAATGCAAAATCGTACCGACGCTTAATAGTGCGTTGGTTAAATCTAGCACAAAACCGACAAATAGCAACGTCGTGGTCAGGGCCTAGGCAAGAATACAGTAAGAATGAAAATCCTTATGAGGTATTTGCTTCGCACAAGAAATACAATTATTAACTTTTTCTGACATCGGTCTGGAGCAAGAAAAAAGTTTCCCCAACGAGGTACTTAGCTTTAATGAAGACTTCGGATCTGAAATTCGAATTTGAAAATCTCAGGAGTCGGCCGACTGGCACTTGCAAACTGCTTTTGCTTCGGGCACCACGCGGCAAGAAAGACTGAAGAAAATGGTGTCGGCTGCATCTTTTATACCCCTGGCGCACTGACGTCATGGAGGAGGCGACAGCAACCGACGCTGGACCTAGACTTTGGAACTCGGGCCGACTGCGGGTAGCCTGCCAGCAGGATAACCCAATTGTAATGACTGCAACAGTGAAACATGATGAACATCTGGTCTTCAGTCCTGTGCTTTCTTTGGAACTAAAAAGAACCCTGTGTATGTCCCAGATCCTTTCTGGTCTGGTGAGACCTCTTGGATCACTCTTTTTCCAGCAACTGTAAGATCCGTTGAGTTGCTGGCTCCCACTGACTGGGTGGAATGTCTGGAAGCTTGTTTGTCATTGGAGGGGGAAGAGAAAATGGTATGGAATAACCTCTGGTAATAATACCCAAGCATTGCTTGTTAAACCTAGCCAGGCTGATTGGTGCTGGGAAAAAAAAAGTCCCCCGACTGCCTCCATTGGATAACAATCAGGCCTCCATTCAGGAGCACTGACAGGATCTGTCGGAGAACGTTTCTCTGGACTCATTATTTTGTGTGCCTCCTCTGCCTCTCGGGCATCTTCTATTATTACTGTTTTCCCTCTGACTCTGGGAACCGTTTCCACGTGTGTCAGGGAATGAACCTTGTGACTTCCAGAACCATATTTTATGACCCCCTCACTGATTCCCTGAAAATGTTTGTTGGTGGGGTCGAAAAATGTACTCCAATGGCAGAAAGTGTCTTTCCATCCTTTTCACAAATGGAATGCATTTCTTTCACTGGCGCCAAACAGTGCATTGACAAACTAAGACTTAAAGGCTCCGCAAAGTTGCAAAGGTGCAACCAGGCTTGTATCCTTATGGCTAAGCCTGAACCAGCCACTCATGCGGCACCCTCTGTAGTGTTGGATAACAGCCACATGGAAGAATTAACCACAGACTATAAGGTATTCAACTGAAAAGCAACAGAAGCTTGCACATCCTCAGGCGCATCCTTTGCCAACGAGCTGGAAAATTCTTTGTTTAAGATCCTTTGCAGTCCTGTAAAATAGGCTAGATAATTCAGCGATCGGATAGCAAAAGTCGCTGAAGTGTAAACTCACTTTCCCAGTCTGTCCATCAACCTAAACTCTCTGTTAGGAGGGTGGATAGTCGAACACTCCTCTACGAGTTCTTTCTTTGTGGCCACTGCCACAACCATGGCATCAACCGGTACACCTTTACTCCAATACTGCCTTTCTACCAGGGGTGCCGTAATCCTATCAGGTCTCTCCGGTATTGGCTCGACCAAATCTGGCTCCTTCCATACCTTCTGACAAATCAAATCCACTAATTAGTTGGTAGTTGGGATGACCCAGGAGGAAAATGGGCCAGCAGCAAAAGCCTCCAAGTATACTGATTCCTGAGAGGAAGGATTGTGGGCTTACCAACCATCCATCTGTTTCAGGAGTTCAAGAATGATTCCAAAGGAGATGTCTTCAGGTGATGAACTGGCGGACCCTTCCCCCTTGTCAAAATCAGTATCTGTAGTGAGAGACTCCTCCAGTGAGTCAAGGTGCTTCCTCTTACACCTCCTCTTCCAAGAGACTTATTTGGTGGGATGATCTGGAGAAGTATCGAAAGAGATAGGCATCCCAGACTGGAAACACTGGAGGCCCTGGGCTGGTTGTCTCTGTGGTGTGGAATGATGGGGATCATGCAACAAAACCAGATGAGTAGCCAGGAATGGGTCTAAGGGGGGGGGGGACAAGTCCACTCTGAAGGTACAGAGAAGAACTTCTGAACCACCTCGATGGCTGACCTCCCCAGGCAGGAAGAAACAAATGGAACACATAACAAGGGTTTCTGGTACATTAACTGCCCACTCCCAGAGAACAACTGCCCAAGAAGGAAGCCGAGCTGTCCAGCGCTGAGGCTCCAAGACGGAGGGTAGGCTCCAAAATTAGCAGAGTCAATCCCACCCCCCCAAACCCGATGTGGAAGTTTAGGCTCCGGAAGCCCTCCAGATCCAAACATGTCAGAGCAGAGATGCTGAAGATCACAGTCAGATCCAAAAAGGCCATCCTCCTTGGATTCAACCCAGACAGGCACAGGATGACTGGACCTGACAACTCTGAAAGCAAGAGGTTAGTCAGAGGAGGAGTGGAAGATGGAAGATGGCTCAGATCCAATGGGGTTAGAACTATCAATGTACCTTTCTGGATCTGCTTGGTGACCAGCTCCCTCACCATTCTCACCATATTTGCTTTGGTGAGGCTTCAGGTCGAACGAGAGGGCACAATGGAAGCAGGCCTGGAATGCCTCTTCAAAAAAAGAGAAGGAGTCAAGCTGGTGCTGGGTCTATATAAGGAGAATAAGTACGCCAAGGTAAGGGTTTTGGATCAGAAGAGACTGAATCCGAACCTAATTGCTTTTTGGCTCGAAAGATGAAGAGGCCTTCTTCGGATCCGAGACCTTTGAAATAGCAGGAGAGGTCAGATCCGATTTCGACAATTGTTTTGTTGGCTCGGAGAATGCTGAAATCTCAGCTGACCTAGGCCTTTTCCCATGTTTATTAAAAGTCGAGGGCTGATTGATCTCTCAGTAAAACCGTGGATAAAGAAGAGGGCAGCAGACCTTTCAAAATTAGTTTATTTTTTCCTTTCATTAATCACTCTGGGATTAAAAGCCCCACAAATCTCATAGTCTTGGTCCAAGTGCTCAAGACCTAGACAATATAGGCAAAGAGAATGCCCGTCAGAAAAGGGAATCTTGGGGCGTGGCCAAGATGAGCACAGAGTAGCAGCTTTTCTTATCAGCTCTGCTTTTACAGAACTTTATTGACAGGAAATATTGATATAAACTTCCCTAATAATAGTTTTTTTATTTTAATTAATTATTTAAAATATATATTAGGGTAGTATATAAAAAATTTCAAGTAGATTTTGTTTTCCTGTCAAAGTTACACTTGGAAGTACTACAGTAAAAGAACAGGATGAGCTTCACTAAATCTTCTCATCAAGAGGCAACTATAAAAAAAGAACTACAGTCAATACTAACTACTATGCAGGAGCTAAGTGTCAAGATAGACAAAATGGATATGAAAATTGACAATTTCAAAGAAAAGTGTTCTCACCAAATGGACATTCTACATGAAGATTTATTGCAACAGAGGAAGCAGATTTCAGGAATGGAAACTGCATTAAGTGATATGGATAACAAAATTCAGGAGAGTGAACATAATGCTGAGTTCCTGTTAAAGCAAAATTCTCTTCTTCAGACAAAGGTTGATGACCTTGAGAACAGGTCCCGTAGGAATAATGTGAGAATTTTTGGCTTAACATAGAGGGAAATAATATTGAAAAATTTTTATCTTCCTGGTTGCCTGAAGTACTTGAACTGCCGGAGGCTCTTTCATATGGTATTGAAAGAGTCCATAGATTAATGGTGACATCTAAAAACACCAAGAGTAATTATACTAAATCTGTTATTGTAAAGTTCCTATCAGCCCATGATAAGGAGACTGTGTGGGCAAACTCCCCAATCAAACTGAAGGACAATATTATACGCTTTGATAAGGACTATTCTTCTTCAGTATTATCAAAAAGGAAAATTTTCTTGCCTTTAGTTAGAGAACTAAAAAAGAATAAAATAAAAACCCATTTGCTTTTTTCTGCAAGACTGAAAATATTTTATCAAGATGGTTTTAAAATTTTTGACGACATAGACAATGCAATAACTTATATAAAATCTAATAACATACTGGAAAAAGTAGATGAAATGGAGTGGGCCAGTCCTAGTCTTAAAAGGAATGCTGAGAACAACACTTGGAAAACATTTGACCGTAAAAAAAAATATCAAAAGATGAATCATAACAAGTACATATTTGCACTTGATTCACTCAGTTGGGGAAATGAAACCAGACATCCAGGTGAGCTTTTGGTATTATATTTAATATAATATAAATTGCTTAACTAAATAGTTGTCTATTTTGTTTTGTAGAATAGTCATTTGTTGGGATTTTTTTTTTTTAAGATTAATTATCTTAATGTTTATTGGTTTGATTCCCATGGATGCAGTGATTCTCCTGTGTCGGATATCTATGCTTCCGGATGTCTTGTAGTGGTGCTTATCATTAGGGGACGTATTTGTTTATCTTGATTTTGGTTCTTATAGTGGTTGGAAAACTTTTATTTAGTTATAATTGCTGTACTTGTATTTTAGTTGATTTAATTGTTTGATAAAGGAATCTTGTATGATGGCCTGATGCATAGTTGCAGAATTGCTGTGTTAGTGATGGTACTTCTGACCCGGGATGTGAGTGGCAGTGTGGCTGGAGTAATGGTAAGGCTTTGTTGTCATTTCCGAGTTGTTGGTGTGTTTATTTGGAGGATCTGGTTTGGTGCTCTAGCACTGTAGAGACATGTGTGGTGTTGTTTGTGTTAACTGTATGTTTTGGTGCCTGTGTGCTTTGGTCGGAGATTAACCGGAGAGTCTGGTTGATAGTGTGGTGAAGCTTTGCTTGACAGCTGTCACTGCTTCGTGTTGTGTATGCAAGGTTTTTTTTTTTCCCCTTTCTCATCTCTCTCGGTATAGAGGGAGTCTTGAGACACTGCCTTATATGTAGTTAAGTAATGTTTTACTTACTATTTCCCGCTGGAACTTTGAAAGCTTTATCTTCATGATGAGCTCGAGACTGTGGTATCCATCGCGGCTGGAAAGCACGGAGCTTTCTTAAAACTTCATCATGAAGGCATCGGAAGTAAATTGATCTTCTGAGGAAGCTACTGAATCAAATTTGTTTCCTCATACAGCATACGGAAAGAAGATATAACTAGATTACTACTTTCAACTTACTGTAAGACATTACATGCAATAATCTCTTAAATAAATACAGATTATACTACGCATGTAGCCTAAATACTTTTTCTGATCATCATCGGTATTCTTGAGCCTTATGTATTTATATACGAATAGTATTCTCATAAAATATTTGCTTTATATATGACAAGGGTGCCGATATCTTGATGAGAAATACTAGTTGTGATTTGTGCATTTTTGGAAGATTTAATAACACTACAAGTTGTTTATATACTTGTGTTACATGTACATTTTTTATAACTATTGACTTGCTGAGAAAATATTCATGAAGCATTTATCAAAATGTTAAATGTATAGCTGTATATAATAGGTTATCTCAGTTATTTTATGAATGCATTTGTGTAATAGGCTGATAGGGATGTACCACATAGGCAGCAATAATATTGCAAGGACACGTGCATTAAAAATAGATCTGTTTATCATTAGAAAATGTGAAATTTTCATCTTTTGTTTTGTTAATGAAATAGCTTTTCAAAACTCAAAGATAGTATAAGCTAGAATTGAATAATAAAAAGCTCATTATATTTAAATAAGGCTTTTATATAGTATACAGGAGCTATTTAAGCACCTTGCTTCTTTGAACTAATATGACCTTTTCACTAGTTTTCAGTACGGTGATGGACCCTTTGAGGTAACTCAAATTAATGCAATGAATGGAAGATCAGACTTTTAAGGTGTATTAGTCACTCTTCTATGAGAGACTGCACCGGGGTGTTTGGTTATAAGAAAACTAGCAGGATGTTGTTGGTTTTACTTCTTAATGAGTAATCACTATATTTGGTTTCTGGCAAAGAAATGCAGTGTTCATTTCTTTCAGAACAATCAGTATGTTAGTTGATTGTTAGTAAAATCACTTTTATTAGCATCTTATTTATTAGCTGCCAATGTTAGTGGTTATTGAAGGCCCTTAGGTGATTCATTTACAACTATGTCCCAGTTAGCTGACCACCTATGGCAGTACTATATATCACACTTCAGCCTTTATTAGCCATATTTCGGTAATAAAATAATGCCATAGTCTCTTTTTAAGGTTCTTATCAAATGTGATTACTTTAAAACAGAAGAGTGAACTAATAGATCATAGTAGTTCTTAATAACCTACTAACAAATGTAAGAAAATTCTGTACTTTACTCCTAAGATGTAGCTGTCATTAATTTACTAATTGACACATTATATCTATATATTTGGTTCATACAAAAATTGTTTATGTTATTGATGAGAAGCCTTATTTTTATAGTTATGACTATAGACATTTAGGCAGGTGCTGACTGGATGCTGCTTTTGATAGGAGGTTGATTCGAGTGACTGATGTCATTCGAGTTAGGAGTTTTAAACTCCAGAGGGGTTTGGGTTGGTTATTTTGTTTCATGTTTATGTTACAAATATTTTCTAATAACTTTTCAGATGTTCATATCTTATGTAGTAGGAAACAACCTTAATTTTAAGAATATGATACTCTTACACTATGTTTGCTCTAATGATCATAATATTATTCCTATTAGATATATTCTTGTATATTTCTTAGATCAGTATGTTTATATTTACATAATTTAATTTTCAATGACTACACTAAAAGGTATATCAGTTAACATTAATGGTTTAAATAATCCTAACAAAAGGAGAAATTTAACTAGATATCTTAAGTTACATAAATCCCAGTTAGTATTTTTACAAGAAACTCACTTAATAACAGAGGATATATTCAGACTTGAATCTAAAACATATAAGATTTTAGTAAGTTCTGAACATACTAAGAAAAAGAGAGGAGTAGCTATCCTATGGAACAGCATAATGCCTTTTCCTAAAATAATAGATACATATAAGGATAATAAAGGAATGTTTTGTGCAGTCACCATAGAAATAAACAGTAAAATGTTCACATTGATTAACATATATTGGATCCCAGGGATAAATATAGTGAAACAACATCTAGATCAAATTGTACTATTCTCTAAAGGGAACATTATTTTGTTGGGAGATTTCAATTGTATTCTAGATTACAAAAACTCTAGTACTAATGGGAAGAGAAGAATATCTACATCATCTAAATTATTAAAAGTCTTTTCAGATACTTATTTTTTGAAAGATATAAATTATTTTGCAGATACTACTTCTTTGTTTTACACCTTTTTTTCTCATAGACATAACTCATACTTGAGGATAGATAGAGTTTTTATTTCTAATAATTTAACAGATTCCTTAAACAAATCAGCAGTGATTTCATGTCCTTTATCAGATCATAATTCTATAATTTTTTTAAGTGGTAGTCAATCCAAATTTTAATATTCATATAAAAAGGATCCCAGCTTATATCACAAAATTAAAAGATTTTAATGATTTCATTTCTACAGAAGTACAGAATTTTTTAGAACTTAACAATACTAATGATATATCAGAAATTTACATATGGGATGCCCTAAAAGCTTATCTATATGGTAGGATATTGAATTGGTACAACAAAAAAAGAAAGCCTGGGATAAAGAGCTGCAATATATACAATGTTAATTAGACACTTTAAAACTTAGTAATATGGGTGATAAAATATATCAGATAAAAGGAAATAAATAAATATGTTAAATAATAAATATCTAGAAATATTAAAACATAAAACTATGATCAATATAGAAAAAATCAAGTTTAGAAATTTCTCTTCTAACCCTAAATCCTTAAAAATTCTTGCTAATAAAACAAAAAGATTAAATAGATTTAATCATATTAATGAAATATTCTCCCCTAAAAAAGGAAAAATGGTATCGGAAATTCATAATATATTAACTGAATTTAGAGAGTTTTTTTATAAATATCAACTAAACAACTATTGATATTAACTCTAAAGAGGAAATAAAAACATCTATTAACAAATACACTAAAACAAGACTTTCAGAGGAACAAGGGATTTCTATTGATAAACAAATATCTTTCAAAGAACATCAAATTCACATTACCAAATTAAAGCAAAATAAAGCACCAGGTAATGATGGCATCATTCCTGAAATTTACAAATTACTACCTATAAATGCTCTAAAATTGCTTTATAAAGTATTTAATCTTGTTCATGACAAAAACATAATTCCACCTTCTTGGAAATACACTTTTATTTCTCCTATTTTAAAATCTAAAAAAGATCCCTCTAAGTGTACCTCCTATAGACCCCATCTCCCTATTAAACACCGATTACAAATTATTTATGTCCGTTTATCCAGAAAGGCTTAAAACACTTTTACCCAAATTAGTTGATAGTGATCAAACGGGGTTTATAATAAAGAGAACTTCATATGATAACATTAAAAGAATATTAACTTTAATAGATTCGGTGAAAAATCTTAAAACACATTTAACCCTCGTTAGTTTAGATATAAATTGTGCTTTCGACTCAGTTACATGGGAATATTTGTTCACTCTATTAAAGGAATTAAATTTCTCCAATAATTTTATCAATCTTATCACTCTGTTATATGTAGGTAGCCAAGCTTATGTTAAAATTGGAAGTAGTATATTTCAAAATATACCAATAGTAAAAGGTACTAAGCAAGGGTGTCCTTTATCACCTCTTTTATTTTCATTAGTTATGGAACCATGGGCAAATTTAATAAGACATGATACAGATATTGAAGGATACAGGTTAAACCCCACTATATCATCTACAATACAAATGTTTGCAGATGACATATTGATTACTCTTAGGAGTAGAAGGGAATCTATACAAAAACTTTTTAAAAACATGGAATATTTTCAAAAAAATTCTGGCCTTACTTTTAATAATAATAAAACACAAATTCTTTTAACAGGTTCAAAAAAATACAATATATCCGATGAATATAATGAATATATAGCTCAGTCTCAACAAATAGCATATTTAGGTATAATTATTACTAACAATATTAAAGATACCATTCAAATAAATTATAATAAAAGTCTATTACAGATAGAAAATTTAATAAATAAATGGAACAAATTACCCTTTTGTATGGATGATAAACTTTTAATAATAAAGATGATCCTTCTCCCCAAAATCTTATATATAATTCAATCTTTATCTATACGTCCTTCTTACCAAATAATTAAAAAATTTAATTCAATGATTCAAACATTTTTGTGGTTACCAAATAAGCCAAGGATTGCATTAACATACCATATGTATAATTGGAATAATGGGGGTATAGCCTTACCAAATTTAGAAATCTATTCAATTTCATCAGTATTCAATACAATCTCTCATCTCATTGATGTGGAATACACTGCTAAGTGGAAAGAGTTTATAGAGGTATTGTCACAAAATACCAAATATATAAACAGTTCCTATAAGCTAAATAGAATTAATAATCCATTTATTTGGAGGTTAAAAGATTATATTTCTGAATTTTCTTCTCTGAGTTTTAACTCTTAAGTATATAGTTTTTCTTTTAAAATCATTTAAAAATTTTATATTTAAATATAATATATATAAGGATTGGCTTTTTTTACTCTTCCCTATAGCCTACACACACACAGATCTATTTTCTCCTCAGATTATACAAAAATGTCTATATTTCAGCAAAAGCATTTAACATTTTGGCATCAAATGATGATAAATAATGAGATAAAATCCAATAGTTTACTCTTGGAAGAGTATAAACTTGATTCTTGTTTATGGTTAGAGCTTCAAGAAGCTAGACAATATGTATTAAATAAATTGGATTCTATGTCTCCTATAATTAGGAAAAAAATTCCCAAACTAATACAATATATGATTTTATCAGTTTTGCATAAATCTCCTGCTAATAACAAGTTATCAAACATTTATAGGGCAATTAAATGTGATTTAGATACACATTCAGATAATTATTAGAAATATTTTTCTTTAATTAATAATAATCACCCTTCTGAGAAAGACAAATTGAATATTTTACAATCAGCAAGTATGACTACTACTTCTTTAAAATGGAAATTATTCACATGGAGATTTTTAAATAGATCATTTATTACTCCTCATAATATAAGTATATTTTCTAAAAAGAATACAACATGTTGGAGATGTAATATTGAATTGAATGCTGACTGGTCTCATATGTTTTATAACTGCATATATTTAAGAAAATTTTGGGATGATATCAATAATTTGTTGCAAACAATTTTTACTGATAATTTCTTTATATCTAAATCACTTGTTTTATTTAATACTCCTGTTCCTGATTGTGTAAAAGAGAATAAGTACCCTTTGGTTTGGTCTATACTATCTATAGCTAGAAAAACAATCACTAAGAATTGGAAATCTAGTACAGCACCTACATTTTTGGAATTTAAAAATCTACTCCTTGAAACATGTAATTTGGAAATGTTAACTATTAAATCTAGATCATCTAGGAATACTACATTATATAATTCATGGAATATCATCTATGAACTTCTAGAAAAATAGTTTATTAATTTATGTAAACAGATGATTTTTATTAATCCTACAGCTACATTAAGAAATTTTTTTTGCATGATGAACATCCTTGTACATAGTTACATTGGTTTATATATTAGAAGGTTTGTTTTTTTTATTTTCTTGTTTTTTAACTTTAAAGAAAAAATGTTATAATTTCATGGAAATATTTGTTCATTTTAATAATTATTTAATAAAATTATTTGAAAAAAAAAAAGAAAAGGGAATCTTGTGCCCATAACAGGTACACTTTTTGAACCCATTCTCATACATAAAGTCAAGGGAAGAAAAGCAGAAATCCAAGAAAGAAAATAGAAAGGATTATGTAGGGGAAAAGATAATAAGGAAAGTATTTTTTTTTAAAGATAGCATATGTCAAAAAAGGAGACACATAGATCGATAAGAGATTCAGAAGGAAAAATGAAAGTAATGTATGTAAAAGATAAGGTAAATATCACCTAAAATACAGTGATGCATGAGAGCTCTTCAGTAACCAAGTCTGGTCACAAAAGCGGCAAACAAGATCTGAGGTGACAGAGCAGCAGTGCATGGTGGGTAGGGGACAGCTTGCAAGTTTTCACAAGCTGTAATAGTGGCAGAGTTGGATCTGATCTCAGATCTGGAAGCCAACTGTAAGGAAGAATGAAAACTGTCAAAATCAGATAAACCATTTTTTTAACTGCACCTTCTGCTGAAGACACAACTAAAAATGTTACGACTTCTGGTCTTTCACATTAATTCCAGATTGAGAAGGCAGTCTTTAAACTACAGTTCAGGTTCTGCTTAACTGTATCCTGCTCTATTTACCTTTCCCTACTGAATTACTTGCTCCCACTTCTTTGGTTCCTTTGTTAATTTCCTCAAGTAAATTCTAGCCCCCTCTTGAATATTTTCTTATTGCAGATGAACCTGTTGGTAAAATCTACTTTCTTCCTTCTTCTATCATCTTAGTTCTTATAATACTTTCTGATGCTTTATAAAGACAATATTCTGCATGGTTGTTAATCTAGTTAATGACCTGCATCCAACATATTAGTTCCTCTCTCTTTAGTTCTCAAAATTCCTCCTCCTTTTTTCAGCATAATCTTTTTCTACTTTGATTTATGACCTACTGTTTGACTTGTGTAAAGGACCCTTAACTGCGTACATCTAAAGCAACTCTTGTCACCTTGGTCTATGGGGAGAATCCATGCAACTCTTGCCCTTTTCCCCTACCAAATAAATTAAATTAGCTCTTGATCATTATCCACAACTTCTCTGGTTGGAAAAAAATATGTTTGGCCTGTAGTTTCCAGTTTTTCAGTTTTTGTGTTAGTGTTTAAGTTTCTTCCCAGATATCCTTAGCTGTCATAACAGAATTCTTTTAACTCCATATACCTAAATACTTCATCTTATCATGCCCCCACTAGTATGGGTATAGCTGAACCACTTCATGCATGGGTACAAACTTCATAGCCGTAGCCTTTTCTTTTTATCTTTATTCATTTTATATCCTGAAGAGATCTGACACTGTCTCAAAATGTATTACAGCACCAAAATGGTATTTTCTGGATTTAACAGAAAAAAGTCCTTCCTCACACCTGAAACTAGGATAACCCTAGCCCAAACACATCTTATTTCTACCCTTTTGTATGCATCTCCTATTTACACTAATCTATCTAAAAGTAACCTTAAGAAACTCACTACATCTTACCACAATATTGCCCGCTTTGCCACCACATCACATTTTAGAGCTCACCACTGTCTAAACCTACAACAACTACACTGGCTGGAACTCCCTAATAAGCTCATTTTTCAACAACTCTTAATTGCACACAAAATTCTATACCAACCTTCTAAAACACCAGCTCTTTCCAAACTCTTGACTCCCTATATCAACCTGAAACAACTACGTTCCTCTGACAAATTACTTGTTAATATTACCAAAACTATGAACTCTGCAGGCAACTGCCTTTTTTTCTAACTCAGTAGGTAAAATATGGAATAATCTTCCATCCGATCTGACCTCTTTGCATACTCTTCCACTATTTAAAAAACAACTTTTAATACATCTTAACAAATTCTGGCTTTGCTCTTGTACCAACCCAGACTAGCCTGTTGGCATCCTTAACTCTATCATAAACTTTTCTTATCCACTTGGATTTTATCTTCTACGTCAACTGAGATATTACCCCTATTTATTGTAAATATTACATAACTCTTTTTAGCATATAAAAAAAAAAAAAAAAAAGTTTGTGTATTATCTACCATGGTTCAAAACTACCTTTTATATACTTTATGATCTGATACCTTATTATATTGTTTTGCTAGGATTGTTCTGATAACTTAAAATCTATAATATTTGTATGTTCTTTTTTTACCTTTTTACCTTTGTATAATTACACTTGTACTATGTCTTCTTATGTATTTCCAATATTGTTTTTAACCTCAGGAGCTTTTCTCCCCGGGCCTCCACTGAAAATGGACATTAATCCAGCTGGACTAGCCCGGTCAACAAATGTAAAATAAATAAAAATAAATAAATAACAAGTACAATATAATACCAAATGCAAATAAAGCTAACTTTTCTTGAGTACAACACCAATTATATCCTTGAATTTATAAATGCCTTACTACGTATTGTAGTCTTGTCTGGACATGAGAACTAGTGGACTGGTCGCCTTGGTTTCCTTTTTCAGCAACAAGACTCCTGCAAGCTTGAGATCCTCCCCGTCCCATAAATTCTTGCTCTTCTGAGAAGCACTCCAAACCACACTGTGACCATTGCTGCCATAACATTTCCAAGCTTACTCAAGCTTTTTGATGGTCTTTTATCCTTTTGGGTGTAGATAAGTACTTTAAAATATAACCCCTGGAAAATTATTGCTTAACTTCTCTATCTGTGCTAGTCAGTGCTTAAAATTTCTTTCTTTCTTGATCTTTTCATCCCCTCACTCCCACTCTGTCCCTTGAGTTAAAAAAAGCTTTGCCTCTCTATTTATTATTGCATAAGGCTTTTTAAAAGTTGGTGCTGTTAGATGGATATGTCACTTGACTGGACTGAGGTGTTTGCCACTGCTACTGGACATTTTTGACTATGTGTTGTTCTTTCTAGAAAATGTCGAGTTGCAGTTATTAGAATGGAGAAAAAAACTTAAGGCCTCCACCTTTAAAAAATGCTCCTAATGCCAGCATAAAATCCAACCCCAAGAACCCATGACACATTTGGCTACTGGGACACACACAGACTTAGACTGCCTTATAAGCAGGAAATTTAGTTCCAGGACACTGACCATCATAACAAATTGGTTCTTAAAGGTCAGTTAAGAGCAGAAGTACTGCCGGAAGACAAGCCAATTGGCGGTCCTTAGAAGAAATATAAAAAAGGCTAAGCAGACAACTTGGATTTCACATTTTCTAGATGCTATTGCCTGCCAAAGTCCAGAGGATTACAGTTTCATCCTCCTGTCCCAGACCTTCCTCTCAAGCTACTTACACCAGGTCATCATTCCCTTCTAGGAAACCATAGCAACCATAGACTTGGCCCATTAAGTAAAGACCAGGTTGCTTCTCTTTGGAGCACAAGCTTTCCAGGCTTACTATCTTCCCATTCTGATTCCAGCATATCTTTCCTTTCTTACAGATCCCTGAAGAGCCCTACTCATCTTGATTGTGAATACATGATGTCAGCCTTTCTGAAGGCTCAGTTAGAGCATGGTGTTATCTCAGTCACCTCAGTGTCCAAGGTGGCTTGAGAAAGGACTATCATCACCTTTACATCACTTCCTCCTCTGGGCCTCGTTTCAGTGCTGGCTGTGTTGGAAACAGTACTACAACCTGTCCTGACTTCATCAATGACAACAGAAGCCCTTACTTTAATGCAGATATCCTCTGTGTTGTTGGATTCCACAGTCCTGATCTGTTAGTGAAGGAAGTGACTAAGCCCAAAGGACTCGGCAATTTTTTTTAAACAGCTTTACTGAATTATCACTTGTGACACAGGCACATTTACATTTATATAAAAGTAATAAAACTGTATTAACAAGTTAAAATTAACAAACATTATGCTTCACATATATTGCTATATATCATATAACCTAAGCAACATTACATAAATTATTCAATTCCTGCCCCTTTTTTCAAAGAAACATCTTTATTAAACCATAATTTATGACAAACAATCATACATTTACATATATGAAAACAAACCACACTGACACAATCCTAGATGCAAGCATTCTACATCACTGACCATACTGACACACTCCCAGTTGCAAACATTATTTATCACTTAAAATCTACCAAATAATTTTCAGTCAAACATTACATAGCTCATTTAAGTCCTGTCTTCTTTCAAACCTCATTACTCTCCTGTATGCATTGTTCCCACAATTCCCATTTTTTCCCACGTAGTTTGCTCATTTTCTTTAATTTTGCATCCCAAAAAGACGCAAAACCGTCTCAAAATGTTCAACAGCACTGCAATGCCTCCCTCTGGCCTTTTCAGCTGTAAAGCAATATCATCTGCAAAGAGAGCCAGTGCCTTCCAACCACCATATCAATTACATCACTGAATCTCTGCCTCCCCCCCCACACCTTCTCTGCCAGTGGCTCTAAAGATAATGCAAACAAGAAAGGAGAAAAAAAGACACCCATGCCTGGCTCCCCTGTCCATGCAGAAATCATCAGAAAGGACCCCGCCTACTTCAATCTTCGCCTCCGATCTCACACATCCTCCCAATCAACCCCATAATGTTTTCAGGAAATGCAAATGCTTCCACTGCCCCGCTCACTAAGTCCCAGCCCACTCTGTCAAACCCCCCTCTCACCAAGACCTACCAAAAACAATGGCATCCTCTCACTCTGCTTTTCTCTAGATCATCCACACTCCACCAATGCTGCCAAATGTCTGCATCCCCTCCACAAAACCATACTGATCCACATCCATCAATCCTGGCACCACCTCCATTTCCCCAGCCACCATAGACAGGAACACTCCACAATCATGGTCTAGTATTGAAATGGGCCCGTATGAAGCTGGGTCTGATGGATCCTCATCAAGCACTACAGCCACCACTGCCTTTCTCCAAGATGCCAGTACCCCCTCCTCCAAAAACACTGCTAAACAAAACTTTCCAGATCTTCACCAGCCCCGTACCCCCTAGCTACCAAACTTCCACAGGAATACCATCCACTCTCGGGAACCCACTCCTGCAGATTGGCTATACATCACAACTCCCATCTCATCCCCTGCTATCCCAACCATCAGCAAGTAAGCCTCATCCACCTCCAATCCCAGCATACCCAATTCTTCCACAAACATCTCCATCTGTATCCCCCCTTGACCTCCACATCACTCTGCCTCATACAGACCTTCACAGAATTTCCGAAACATTTCTAATACCCCTACAGGATCTCCTGCCACCCTCCCTGTCACAGGTTCCCTAAACTGGGCAACAACTCCCTCCACCCTCTGCTGCTCGAGCAGCCATGCCAAAAGTTTTTATGCTCTAGTGTTATAAAAAAAAAGTTGCCCAACAGCAATCCCTCCAAACTCGTGTTGATCCTCCCATTGCCCTGCAAGACTCCCCCACTCTGCAACACTTCAACATCCTTCAGTCACTGTAAACAACCCTTGCCAATTCTGAACCATAGCTTCCCCTCTTTCATCTCCACCCTATTCTTCTTTTTTCTTTCTTTCTCCAAACACCTTTACTGAATTGTCACTTGGAACATAAGCAAATTTACATTCATATAAACGTAGTCAAACTATATTAACACAACAAATATTATAATTCACATATATTGCTATATATGATATAACCTCAGCAATATTACATAAATTATTAAATTCATGCCTTTTTTAAAGAAACATCATTATTAAACCATCACTTTCTACATAGGCAGTCATACATTTATATAAATGACAACAAACAGCACCGACACAATCCTAGTTGCAAGCATTTTACAACACAAACCATATGGACACATTCCCAGCTGCAAACATTATACATCACTTATAATCTACTGAGTATTTCTCACGCAAACATTACATGCTGCCTTTTAGACCTCATTCCTCCCTTGCAATTATTGTTCCCACAATTCCCATTTTTTTCTCATGTAGTTAGCTCCTACCATTTTCTAAAGATTCAGTTCAGTTGTTTTACCTCTGTTACTATATTCACTACTTCCAGTATATTTGGTTTAGATTTTGATTTGCATTTTCTACTAACTGCTTTTTTGGCAGCCACCATTATTAGACATAGCAAGGCCTTACCATGTCGAGGCAATTCCAATTCTGTGTCATAGTTCAGAAAACTTATCTCCCTCGTCACACCAATCTGCCCACCCAGCATCTCCAACAGTGCATCCTGTAGGGAATCCTTAAAGTCTGCCAACTCACCGCACTCCCAGAAAATATGTTCCCAACTACCTCTTTCTTCCCCTTCACACCTCCAACATTTACTGTCTGCCTGAATAAAAATTATTTGGAGTCTACTTGGGGGTATAAAAATATCTATGTAAACATTTCCAGGCAAAAATCCTAAATCTTCTAGATTTTGTTGCATATTTGGCAGACATGCATATATCCTCCGATTGTTTCTTTGTGAATTGCTTCTCTAATCTTTCTTCCCAAGCCTTTCTAACCTCCTCTGATTGATTCTAATAGTTATCATGCAATATTTTACATGCTCTACTAATTATTCCTTTTTTAATGGCAGCTTCTGTTCTAAATTCTATTAAAAACTTTACCAGTGCTGGTCTTTCATTTAGGACCCCCTACTTATTTCTCTTTGCCTATACTCTGATATCAATCCCTGACAGGGAAGGTAATCTCTAATCTGCAGTCCAAATGAATTCTTGAAGTCTTCCCATTCTATCATCTTTCCCTCTCTAGTTATTTACTCCCAATACATTGGTTCTTTTGCCAGTTTTCGCCAATAAACCCCCCCCCCCTTGCCTACTGTCTGTATTCCTAATTGCAGTCATCCGTACTGGCAGAATCCCTTTTCTCCATACCCATGTTGGTTTAGTTCTTAGAATACTTCCTGCTACTTTTTGGATATAATATTATGCATGATTATTGTTATTCTCCTTAAAGGCCTGCATCCAAAATCCCAGTCTCTCCTTGTTTCTTGAGCTTCCCCCATGTTTCATCATCATCCCTTTCCACATTGAATTATATTTTCCTCTTGTGCTATGTATATGAGTCTTAACTGTGTAGCTCTGAAATATCCCTACAAAGTGGGTAATCCCAATCTGTCCTGTTCTACTGGAAGAATCATCTTATCCCACTTGACTCTTACTGTCTTTCCCTCCCAGATAAAGTCCTTCAGCTCTTTATTAATTGCTACCCACAACTTTTCCTCTAGTTGATAAAAATATGCCTGACCTGTGTATAAGACTAAAGGGACTAAAAATAATTTAACTGCTTGTATCTTACTATCCATATCCATATAACAATGCTTCCACTTTCTCAGTTTTTTTATTACCTTTTGTTTAGTCTCTTCCCACATATCATTAGCTGCCACACTTGAATCACTTTTAATCCATACTCCTAAATATTTCATTTTATCATGTCCCCATAAATATGGGTATTCCTGAAACATTCATGTATGAGTACAGAGTTAACCACTATTGCCTTGGTTTTAGCCTTGTTAATTTTGTATCCCGAAAAGATATGAAACTGTCTCAAATAAAGCCGCGGTGGTGCAGCGGTAGCGTTGTCACCTCACAGCAAGAGGTTCTCCCATTCAATTCTTGGCTGGAGCGCCTTCTGTGTGGAGTCTGCATGTCCTCCCCGCGGTCGAGTGGCATTCGAAAGACATGCGTGAATGGACGTGCCTTCGTTGAAGGTTGGGCGTCGGGCTGCACCTCGGCACCGTAAAAATCGACTGCTAATCATTAGCGGACCAGAGTTCCGCTGTGGTGACCTCTAACTGGGAAAAGCTGAAAGAAAAACAACAACTGTAATGTCTTTTTCTGGTTTTGTCAGGTACAAAATAATATCATCTGCAAATAAAGCCAGCTTTTCTTAACTACCATACAAATTATATCCTTGAATTTCTGAGTCCCTTATTTTCTTTGATAATGGTTCTAAATATAATGCAAATAATAAAGGGGAAAGAGGACAACCCTGCCTAGTTCCTCTGCTCAAGCAGAAATGATCAGACGGGACCCCACCCACTTTAATTTTCACCTCCGATCCCTCATACAGTGTCCTAATCAACCTTATAATTTTTTCAGGAAATGCGAATGCTTCCATTCCCTGATCATAAGTCCTAGCTTACTCTGCATCAAGACCCACCAACAATAATGGTATTTTCTTACATTCTGCTTCACTGTGAATCATCAATGTTTTGTTAATGATGTCAGATGTTTACCTCCCTTCCACAAAACCACACTGGTCCATATCTTATCAGTTTTGGCATTACTTTTGCCATTATTTTATCAATTATAGACATGAACACTTTATAATCATGGTTTAGTATTGAAATGGGCTTATATGAAGCTGGATCTGATGGATCCTTATCCTCTTTAGGTATTACAGCTACCACTGCTTTCTTCCAGGACAGTGGTTCTCCTCCTCTTAAAGATCTGGAAGGTTTTGTTCAACATTATTTTATCAGTTTTTTCCTCCTAACTTCCAAACTTCCACAGGAATACCATCTATTCCTGGAGACTTTCCTGTAGACTGATTATGTATCACAATTTTTTTATCTCATCTCCTCCTAATCTGTTAGTAATTGAGCCTCATCTACCTCTAACCCTGGCATATTTAATTCTTTCATAAACATTTCCACTTGTATGTTTTCTTGATTTTCATATTTCTCTGCTTTATAGTTATAGAATTTCCAAAATATTTCTAATATCTCTGCAGGATCTCTTGCTACCTTCTTTATTATAGGCTCCCTAAGTTTGGCAACAGCCCTTTCTACTTTCTGTTGCCCAAGTAATTGTGCTAAAAGTTTTTGTGCTCTAGGGTTATTATTAAAAAAAAAAAAAGTTGCTTAACAGCAATCTTTCTAAGCTCGTGCATATTATCAAGGTAATCCGTTATTTGCGGGTTCCTATTACCTAATCGAACTTCTAGAAGGTCGAACACCAGAAGTTCGAAAGTTGAAAACGTCAAAGCCACGGAAGTCCGAATTCTTTCCCAGGGAAAGAATTCAGTTGGACATTTCTGTGGCTTCGACATTTTCTCCACTGTGGTGCGAAAGTTACAGAATGGGTTAAGGTAAGTGTGCGATTGTGACGGACGTTAGGGTGCGGGTAAGGTTAAGTGTGCGATAGTGATGGACCTTACGGTTAGGGTTAAGGTTAGTGCACAGATGTATATGTAAGGTTTAGTGTAGGTTTAGAAGGTTTTTGGTGTGCTTGTGTGTGTGTGTTTTTCGAAACAGAAATTTTTTTCCCTGGGAAAAAATTTGCTGTTCTGATGTTTCGATGTTATCACATTTCGATCTTCTAAGTTCGAACATCTGGTGTTCGACCTTTTCGAAGTTTGATAATGTAATAGGAACCCCTTATTTTCTGCCTAACATTCTGCAGGTGAGCCTCTTCTTGTTCTGTAAGATTCCCCCATTCTGCAAAACTTTAACATTTTTCAGTTCCTCTAAATAATTTTTATTTCTTAATCATAGCTCCCTTTCTTTTGTTTCCACCCTATTTTTAAACTCCACTTTAATTTTATCCCACTCCCTAGCTATATTTTCCGAAGACGTTTCTATCCTCTCTAACAGCTCCTGAATAATCTCCTCTATGCATTCCATAAATTCCTCTCTTTTCAACAGATAGGTGTCATATTGTTATTTTGCTACTCTGTATTTTTATTTTACCTATTATTGGCGCATGATCTGAAATAGTTACTGGGTGGGTGTCAAAACCTTCAGTTAAATGCACGTTTATGTGAAATGAAAATTCTGTGTAGCCTAACCCAATTTTTATATCTTGGGGAATAATACATAAATGCAATCCGAACTCCTACTACTGAATTCACATCTTCCATGCCAAATATTTTCATAATTTTTTTCAAAAATCTACCCTCCTTTGTTATATTTTCCCTTCTGGGACCCCCAGACCCACCTTCACTGCTAAAAATCAAATTCCAGTCCCACCTACAAGTAATATTCCTTGCTGAAAACTGATTATTTCTCCCAGAATTTTCTTAAGATCCATTATAGCAGTTTTAGGTGGAATGTAAATATATGCCAGTGCAATCTTCCTCCTTTGCTAGTAGCCCCTTAGCCCTACAAATCTTCCATTATTTTTTTATCTTCTTCGATCACTACTGAAGCTCCTCTTGCAATTAATATAAGTACACCTCTTTTCCTTCGTCTCAGGCATTCCGCTGAATAACCATCCTGAAAACCTTTATCAAATTCACACGTTCAGTTCTTTCTAAGTATGTTCCCTGTAACATAGCTATTTGTACTCTACACTTTTAATACAGTTCACTACTATTTCTTGTTTGTATTTGTCTGTGAGGCCATTTACACTGAAAGACATTAAAGAAAGGATCATTGTGTTAAAAGGTTATTATTCCCACTTTTTATGTGTATCACCTTTTTTTGTTAAATGCCTGGCTCCACCTTTTGTGTAACATACACACATGGTTTGGCAGGCTGAACCTTTATACAGATATTTCTTGTAATATACATTTGAATCTATGTCAGATTTTATGAAAAATTTTGTTTTACTGAAAGCCCTCAAAAAAACATCCCCAATACCCCCTAAAACCTATTAACTTAATACTAACACACAAAACTATGTACACCCCCAAATATTGAAGTTTTACCCTCCAAATAGGAACAAAAGTCCCAAAATGACAGCCACACTCACAGACTGGAGTTAACCTAAAAGAAAAGTCATCCAAGCTAAGATGCATGGTGCAGCCTGTGCTTTTACTAAGGGTTGATTAGTTATGTCTTATCTTTATAGCTCTCCCAGCTGGGAAAACCCCTGAATATTTTCAAAGAACATTAACTACCTTGAGAAAACCCTGAATGCTTTCAGAAAACATTATCTCCTAGCCAGTTTCTCTCCTCTCTCCCTCAGCCAATCACTCTCTATCAGACTGTAGCCAGTTTCTCTTTATGAGATTGTCTCCATGGAAACAGTTAGTTTCGCTTTATTAACTGTTTCCATGGAAGCATGAAGACCAACTTCAGAAATGTTACTGAGCATACATGTATTTGCTAGAAAAAAAACTCATAATATTCAATGTTCTTTTTCATTTACTTGCTCTCTCTTAAAACTTGTTGCTAAATCAATATAAGGTCTTTAATCCAGTCATTTTGCCATGCAAGAATCAGAAAAAGCACATACATTTTTCTTTTATCATGCTTTTTAATCATTTTTTACATTGCAGTGCCTACATTTATTAAAGCTGAACAAGGAGAGAGAGAGAGAAGGGAGAAAGAAAAGAAAAAAACAGCAGCACCTGTTTACAATCCCCATTACACTTAAAAATAACTGTAAAAAATATAGTATGTAAAGAAAACCACATGCCACAAAACTGGTACTATTTAAGAAAAAAAAAATTTTACTTACAGTTAACTTTCTCCCTCCTCTTCCACTCCCCAAAGCACTTTTCCAAACATTAATGACATTAAGTAGGGCATATGATTTAGAGCCCCCACAATTCGGAAAAAGTCCAACATTTCCAGATTTTCCTGTTCTGTCGTATTTCACAAATCTAATTATTGCATTGTAATCCTATATTAAGTTACATGTTTTATTAGTGTTCTTCCTCGAAATCCTGTCTCTGCTTCACTTCCAACATACTCTCGATTGTTCTAGTCAACTTTCATGCTCCCTTCCTTCTCTCAATTTTCCGTTGAAATACTGGAAAAGGTTTCAACAGGTACAGTCTCTGTGTGGTCTTTATTACCAGAAGAACAAGCAGCAGAATCTTATTTCACCACTGAATGGAAACTACGCAGTTCACCACCACAGAAAGAAAGAAGCCATTGATTACCCTAGTAATTTATTAAAATTCCAGTCCAGCAAATGATGCAAAATATAGTTCCACAACACCTGTAAAACAAACACCTGGCTCCAATAAAATCTTATCATGAAGCATTCATAAAAACTACTTGAAAAGCAAACTCCTCTAGTGCCTTAGCTTCTCAGCCTTTACAGAGTATATACCTACTCACACATCTCATCTTTAAATAGTATAATCACAAACAATTAACCAATCACAAATCCTAAATTACTTCAAGGAAACATTTTCAGTGACATTGTTTATTCATTCCATTTGGAATTAAAGTATTACATTTCAAAATTAAAACAGATTCCTTTTCCAAAGTTGCTTTTTGATATCAAGATCATACATTTGTTGCACTTGGCCTAAAATCGTAGCCTTAAGACCCTGTATATTTCCACTGTGACATTCCTTAATGTGTGATGTAACAGAACTTTCTTCTTTACCTTTCCTAACATCTCTAACATGTTCCTTCAGTCTTTGTTTAAAAATTATCTTACTTTCCTTTATATATACCTTACCACAGGATCATTTCAAACAGAATCTCCTTCTGTTTCACAACTTACCTTCTGTTGGACAAACTTTTGTAATTCCTCCTTAGCATGTACTTCATCAAAAAATGATTTTGTCCCTCCAGGCAAGAATACCTTGAAGACAGCTGGGTATAGCAGTTTGAATTTCACACCTGCATCTCAACATTTTGTGAATAGTGGAATAAATTTGCTCCTCTTCTGTCTGGTGTGCAATGAGTTATCATTCTCCACAAACACTCTGTCTCCCACTTTCAAGTACTTTGTCCTTCTGTCACAATTTTGCCAGAATCAACGTCTTCTGCTCGTATGCATCTTTACTATTAAAGGTCTAAGTTGCTTTCTTATAGCCAAGTTTGGAGCATTCACACAAAGTGTTTTAACTAGCATTTCCTGCTGTGGAATACCAGTTCAGTTGCTTATTTTTTCTTTCACAAAATTAATGCATGCTGTTCCTTCCAGCTTCTCTGGTATAGCTGAAAAATCTCAGGTTTTCCTACGTGCTCTGTCCTCTAGTTCTACTATTTTTTTGAAAAATCTCTTCCTGAGCAGTTTCATATTCATCCAGCCTTTTCTTCATTTCAGCCTGTGAGTTTTGCAGCTTTATCACCTCATCTGAATGTCTGTTTAAAGCTTCTTCCATTTTTCCAACCTTTTGTTGTTTGTGTTGATATACTCCATCTTCCTGTAGGTTACTGGAATTCATGTCTGGAGATTGCATTGCTTATTGCTGAACAGCTGCACAACTTTCCCTAGTCAGTGTTTCTTCCTCACTTTTTGTAGCTGATTTTTTTTTTCTAGGTGCTCTGTATTTCTTTCTTCCTGGCATCCAGGCAGTACACTTACTAGCCAGATACAGAAAGTTATCCATAAACACAAGTTTACTGGCCGCCTCTGCCGAGTTTCTTTTTTCAAATTGGGAGAGCTAGAATTAAGCTGCTACTCAATGTACAGCAATCTTGGAAGTCCAAGCTTGAAGGATTCCGCAATGACTTAGCAATGTCAACTCTAGTTCTGACCTTGGCAGGACCACTGTCGGTATTAGCATTGTCTAAGTTTAGCCCTTGGGAGCTGAAACCCTCCACAGCAACTTTGAATCAGTAGTCTTCAGCACACAAGGTCAAAGGTGGTGTACGCCTTCAGACGGCAGTTCATAGTTAAGTTCTAGGCTAGTTGCCCTTCTGGGTCATTTTAAGCCTGACCAATTTCTCTTTCAAAGGTGAGAATCAAACCCTGTACCTCATGTCTAGGAGTTAATCATTTTAACCATTATACCAACTCCCAATCCAATAATCCTAATGCTGACAGTCTCAAACCTGAAACCCATGGAGGACTTTTCAATGTACAGGAAGCAGGTACAGGCTCCATAGGCTCTACCTCATGGCAACGCTGAAACAGAAGGTTTCACACAAACATCAAAGGTGTTAACAGGACAGAGGACCTCTTAGGGCCAGAATGCAAAGGTCTGGGGTGCCTTTCAGTACAGTTCAGATGATTCTCCTCTGAGCCTCCCAAGGAAGAAGTGGTGTAAGAGAAACACTTTGATTCCCCTCGAAGTTTCCCTCCCCACATAGAGATCTTGATGAAGAGAAGGTCTCTCCCAAATTCCCTCCTGAAAATATCTCCTTGGGTGAAATTCTAGAGATGATCAGTTACAGGAGATCCTGCCCAACTAATCACATCTTTGTGGATGAAGAGATTTTGCAGGTGGTCTACAAGTCTTCTTTCCCAACGGCCTAGGCAGTGCCAGCTCCTGATAAGTTGGTAAACATGGTGTGCTTGAAAGTTTAGAAAGAGCTGGATGTGGCCTATGCCATGTAAACCAGACAGACTGCCTCAGACTCCCAAAGAAAGACAACAATCGAGGAAGAAGTCTCTTGTGGATTCTATGGTGTTGTCTGCTGCCAACAACCATGAGTTCCAAGAGCATACTCAGGTTATCTATTCTCTTAGACAGACTCATGAAGTATGTCTATACATTCAGCACCATTTCAATCAGAGCATGGAACTACCTGGCACATATGATTAGGGTTCAAAGGTATTTAGCCAAAAAAAAAAATCAGATACTGTAAAATGGCTGCCTACATATGCTCTGAGGTAAAAGTCAGAAGGCCAGGTTGGAACTATTACATTCATTCCTTTGCAGGTCATGCATCTAATTCAAACCACAATGGATGGGGCCTGACAGGGTGACCAGTTCGGGCATTGCAATGCAGAGGCAAATATGGCTATGTTATACAGATTCTTCAGACCATTTCAAGGCTGTGTTCATCAGTGCTAGCTCTGATGGATTATCCTTGTTTGGATAAAAGGTGAAAGACACACTGCTGCCAGATGAGCAAGAGGGCAAATCCATTACAGCTGATGGGATCACATTTTCAGCCAAAAATGGTCCTTTCAAAGGACATAAAAAGGCACCAAAACTTGTGGTTAGGAAGTCTAGCAGCACCAGTATAGGCAACAGTATAACAGAGGAACCCACAGTAGGACAGATGTCTTGTCTAACTACCACCCCAGAGGCAGAGATGGTTCACATTAGCAACACTTTGGGTGTCCTTTCGAGGTGTCCACCAATATGGGCTTTGAAAGGTTCCCTGACTGCTCCACTCTGGAGGCAGCAGGGGGGCGTCTTTCACAGCATTTGCCCATGTGGTAAGCCATCATGCCGAACAAATGGTGATGGGAAATCATATCCAGAGGCTACACTATATTTTTTGTAACAGTATCCAAACACTAGCCCTCGAAACCCCCAACAGTTCCACACTGTCAGAACAGGGTACCCCAAAAAGAGGTGGAATACCTCCTATAAAAAAGAGCCATACAAGAGGTCCCACCAGGCCAGAAAAAGGTCCTTATTTTACTCCTGATTCTTCTTAGTGCCCAAAAAACACAGGACATCAGATCAAGTCTAAACCTACATCATTTGATTCAGTTGAAGGAAGAGTCATTCCAGAAGGTCAAGGTGCAGTTGATCCTTCTTTGTCTAAAGGCAAGAAACTGGATGTGCTCTTTGATTCTCCCGGATTCATAACTACATAAAAAACAGCAAAGCAATCTAGGAGATTCCTGTGCTTCCAGGTGGGAGACGGTCATTATCAATTTCAGGTCCTACCGTTTAGACTCACTACAGCCACCACATGTATTTACCAAGTGCATGACTCCAGTTGCAGTGCACATGTGACTACTGGGAGTACCAATCTTCCCTTATATGGATGACTGGCTCCTAGGAGCATCCTTTATGGAGAAAATACTAACAGCAAGATAGAACATGCTCCAGTTATGTTTGTCTTTGTGGTATCATAGTCATTGTAGCAAAATCTCAGCTGGACCCATCACATGTTCTCATTCATAAGCCGCCAGAAGGATACGATCAACCAAAACCAAACCTGCCACATCACAGAGGCTCTTCCATAGTGCGGGTCAGAAGACATTCAAAGAACCCATGTTGAGAACATAGCACTTAGGGTGTTGGTCTGATGGTGCTGCAATTCAAAGACCACCAAATGCATACAAAAATAAGGCTTTCCAAAACTGCATCAGGTGTCTACTTTGTGGGGTGGTGGGCATTACCTGCACAGGACAGTCTATGGTATGTGGACACCACAGCAGCCCAAGTTACACACTGATGTTAAACAAATGACAATAGTCTTCCTAGTGTTGCAGGCATTCCAGGACTGACTCCTCCCACCCTCAAGGTGCGATAGCCATCCACTCCGACAATATGGCAATGGTGTGGAACATAAACAATCAAACAGAACAGGACCCTACCCTCTTTGCAGGGAAGCCATGAGGGTTTGTGAATAGGCCATAACATCACATTGCCTTTTTACTGCAATGCATATAGTCGGGGCTCCCAACATGACCACAGACAGGTTGAGCACACAGATACTGCTTCTGCATGAATGGTCTCTCAACACAGTGGCTCAGAAGGTATTTCATAGGTGAGTAAAACCTTACGGTCATCTCTCTCTGCTTTGCCATCAAACACCAAACGTGGCAGTTTCTTTTCCTTCATCTCTCTAAAGGGACAGCTCCCCAGGAGACACATTCTCACACACCTGGCCCTCCTGGTCTCCTGTAAGCATTTCCCCTTTTTCCCCTATTAAAAATCTTCACAGAGAAAGCCAAGATGCGCACAGCATGCCATTCTCATAGCCTTGCTCTGACTATGTCAAATATGGTTCCCCTTGCTTTGGCAGAAGACCTCTTCTTGTCGCTCAGCATCACTGACTGCTGGTTCACTCATCTGGGCAGCCTCGCCCAGACATTCGATCCATTCATTTAACAACGTGTTTGCTCAATTTTCAATGATAAAGAGGGAACACTCATTCCCTTAAGAAGTAATAAGCTTGATAAATGATCTTTAGAAACCTTAAACCAGAAAAATTTACGAAGGTAAATGGAAAAAAAATTGCTCTGGGCATATCCTAAAAATATAGAACCCCTTTTGGCTTCTCTTTCTCAGGTACACATATTCTGAATAAATATCTACAACAAGGGAGCAAGACATTCTTCCATTAAAGTTCACTTGGCTACTTTATCCTCATTTCACCCAGGGTTTTCCTCTTGTTCTTTCACATTACATAAGATATGCAATGCATTTTTAAAAGGAGTTTCTACAGCAGCCACCCCTGGTATGTCCTTGCTCCCTACAAGATCTAAATTTTGCACTGGAAAAGTTACCTAAATCTCCTTTTGAACCAGCTCTTTCTGTAAATATTAAACCTCTAACCTCGAAGATTGTCCTATTTGTGGCTATTACCTCAGCTAAGAGGTTTTCAGAACTTCATGCTCTATTACCAAAATTCCCTTACTTAGTTTTCCATTAAGACCGAGTCATTCTTTAGAACAAACTCTCCATTTACAACCTAAACAGTCACTCAAGTCAATTCACTTACCAGTATTCTTTTTGAAATATTCTAAACAAAGGTGAATAACGTTTGCATTGCCTAGCTGTACACAGACAACTCATATTGTATCCGCATTATACAAAAGACTTCAGAAAAGAAGAGCAATTGCTGGTTTCCTTCGCTAACTCTAAGAAGGGTCAAAAGTCACTGGAGTTACTCTTTCCAAATGGACATCAGATGGTATCACTTACTTGTACTCTTGTGACAAACTCCTGACTACTCCACTAAAAGTGCACTCTGTCAGAGCACAAGCCACTTCTGCTGCTTTCCCGAGAAATTTGCCAATTGAAGAGGTTACTGTCATGGCTACATGGTCAACATTACATACACTCACTAGGCATTACAGCTTAAATACTATCTCTAGAGCTAGAGAGTACAGTTGTGTACAATTACCATAAAGAAAGATGCTCGAGTGTATTCACGGTTGCAGTCATAACTGATGGGATTTCCTGCCATGGACACCCTTGGCTTGCCTGACTACCAGAGAATTTTCCTCCTCTTCCTGAAGATGGCAGGCACCCCGACCAATGACAAGATGTCTGGGTATAAAGGGAGTCAGTCGGCGCCATAACTGCAGTATGTTCTTTCCCCCAACAGGTCTGAAAGTCAAGGGCCTAACCTCAGAAACTCCAAAATATGTACAGGAGGAGGAGGAAGGAATGCCCAATCCCATGTCATGAGGCAAGAGGGGCAGGAGGGAGGGAAAGAATACTGCAACAGTAAATACACTTGAACATCTACATTTATGGTAAGTGCACACAACTGTACTTTGTTCATCGTGTTTCACTGTTGCAGTCATAACTGATGGGATGACTACCAAAACTGAAAGGAGTATGGATGGCAGGTTTCATAGAGAGGAAAGAATGCCCTGCAAGATGGCAGTGGCAAACCCCACTCTGGACTTGGGGAAGGCTAGAAGGTCATAATCTTTCGTGAAGGTATCCACACAGGACTAAGTAGCAGCTTCAAAAATGTCCTTAGTGGCCACCCCTTTTAAAAAGGCTGTACATGTAGCTGTAGCAGTAGTGCAGTGACACCTCACATAGTCTAGTGGCTTCTTTCCGTGATGGTTGTAGCAAAACAAGATACAGTGGGAGATTCATTTGGAGATGGTTTATTCAGAAACTGGTCTCTCCTCAGAGCTACAAGCAGAGGCCACAAAAACCTGGTCAAACTTCCTGACATTTTTTATTCTGTCCAAGTAGTAGCAGTTGCCTATGCACATCCAAAATATAAGGAGCATTCATTCTCCACTGTTTTGAGGGTTGGGAAAGAAGGTAGGCAAAGTGGATGGTCTGGTTTAAAGCAATCTGTAACCACTTTAGGCATAAAGAAAGGGTTTGTCCTAACAGAAACTGTCAGGGTGGAAAGTGATGGAGTGTTCCACACACAAGGGTTTAAAGCTCTGAAGCCCTTCTACCTGAAGTAATAGCTAGCAGAAAGGCTTTCTTCCAGGTCAGTAATTTGATGTCTGTGGAGGCAGCTGGCTCAAAAGGTGAGAGGGTGAGCTTCTCCAGAATCAAATTGAGATCTCAATGGGGAACAGGAGGTGTTCTTGGTGGTGTAATGTGAATAACCCATTTCAGGAACTGTTTCATGACAGGATAGGAGAAGAGAGGGTGTTGAGTAGGCTGACAGACTGAAATTTCTGAAGTGGGAATTTTAATTGAGGAATACAAAAAGTCCTTTGTCAAAAAGTCCTGACAGGTATGAAAGTATCAGAGGCATCTGAGGTTGAAGGGAGCTCCGTCCCTTTTCATCTGCACCATAAATTGAATCTTTTCCATATGGCGGAGTAGACTTTCTTGTGCTAGGTCTCCTGGCTTATTTTAGAATGTCAAAGACCTGTTTGTTGAGGGATGTCCCCTTCCAGGGGGTCAAGGTATCATCCAAGCTGTCAATTTGAGAGTATTCACATTGGGGTGTATGACGGTACCCTTGGTATGTGTCAATAAGTCCACTCTGTGGGGCAAACCATGGTACCTTCTTGCTTAGGACTGAACATTAAAGGATACCACTGCTACCTTGGCCCGTCTTCCCTTATCCTCAGCAGTACCCTGGAAGCAAAAGTATTGGGGGAAGGCACAGACTAACAGGCCTATCTAAAGGAAGGGTAGGCATCTGTCTTCTCGGCTGACCTTGTTTTCGTTCTTTGAGCAAAACTTTAAGTGAGAGTTTTTTTTGGTGGCAAAAAAGATCTACCTTTGGCAAACCCCATTTCTTGGCTGTACTGAGAAAAACTCCTTGATGCAGCTGTCATTCGTGAGGGTCTGACTGACTTCTGCTTAAGTTCATAGGTACGTACTAGGCTATCGGCCCAATGGCCCACGTAAGACTAGCCAGCAAGGTTCCCTGGCTTACGCCACCCAAGAAAGTTATTTTCCCGTGCCACTGTCGAGCAGAGACACAGAAGTGATCCTCGGGGTGTATTTCCTATTTTCCATCAACTCATCAAGATTTTTCTTGAAGAGTGCTAATGAAGAACTTTGCTTGACATAGATGGGTAGCCTGTTCTAGAGTATGGGAAGTCTCTGGAACAGGAATCTATCCCTCCAGCATGTCCTGTTTAATGTGGTGACAAGGTTTAGGTCCCTAGAGCATGTAGCTCGGAGGGATTGGGATTTCTTTAGGTGTAGCATGTCCAACAGCTCTGGGTTTGACATAGCTTTATATGTTAGGCAGAGATCACCTCGGAGTAGGCGATATGCTACGGAGTAAAGTTGGGAGTTTTTTGTAGGGCATTTGTTTGAGGCCAGTAATACTCTTTGTGAGGTACTTCTGTGGCCTTTCCAGCTGCTGCAGATGTCTTGTGAGGTACATTCCAAAAGGGGCATTGTACTCTATAAAGGGTTTAATGAGTGTCGAGTAGAGAGGAACAATGACCTCTTTTTTCCTGGATGAGAACCCTTTTATGATGAGGTGTGCCACGTAGAAGGACTTCCTGACTACCGTGGCGATGTGACTATCAAAGGAGAGACTACTGTCCACCTGGGTTCAAAGGTCTCATCACACATTCGGTGTTAAGTAGACTGCTGCATATGTGGTAGTTCATGGGTACAGAGTTTTTACCAAAGGGGATGACACTGCACTTTTTGGCATTGAGCTTGAGGCCATGGCTCTGACACCAGGCATCTGTCTCAGCGAGGCCATTCTGTAGGATGTCCACATCATTTGGGGACTTGACTATGGCTCCTAGTTTGCAGTCATCTGCGAACTTCGTTAGCCAGAGACCTGTGTTAGCCTGTACTTCAGAAAAGTAGATACCAAACAGGAGAGGTCCCAGGACGGAACCCTGTGGTACTCCACTTGTCACTGCTTTGAGGTCAGATTTGGAGTCTGCAACTTTTACAGTGTGGGTTCTGTCAGTGAGCCAGTTGGCAACCCATCTTGTGACTTAGGGATTTATACCTAGTTTAGTGAGTTTAGCTATAATTCCAGAAAGGGGGATGATGTCGAAAGCCTTGGCAAGGTCAAGATAGGCTGTGTAAACCACCTTACCCTCATCTACGGCTTTGGTGACTGCCTCAAAGAAGTCGATCAGGTTCAGGAGGCCTGATCTGCATTTCACAAACCCAGACTGGGGGGGATCCAGAGTTTGGAGGTACCAATGTCTTTGTTTATGAGCTCCATGATGATACGTTTCATGGCCTTGCAGACCAGGCTCGTCAGCCTAATAGGTCGATAGTTCCCAGGATCAGTGGTGGTTCCCCCTTTGTGGAGTGGGATAACTGTTGCTGTGCGCCATTCAGTGGGCACAAAGCCTGATGCGAGGCTATTATTGAACATGGTGCTTAGATGGGGAGCCAGTTTGTTCTGAAGTTCGTGTAAAACGCAGCCTGGGATGTTGTCCGGTCCCATGGATGCTGTGTTTTTGGCTTTAGAGAGTGCAGCTTTTACCTGCTTAGTTGTGATTACAGGGACGCTGCATTCTTCCTGTATAGATATGGGCCCTTTATGGGGTGAGGGGGGTAAAATTAGCACTGAACCTATATGGGCCCTTTGGGGGGGGGGGGAGAGTAAAGTTAGCACTGAACCTATCTGCCAGGAAGTTAGCAATATCAGTTGGTTCTGTAATTTTCGTGCCGTTGTGCTGTAACTCAGAGCAGATCTTGGTGTTGCCATTGAGATTCTCAACATAGCTATAGAATGCTTTGTGGTTGTCCTTAGAATTAGTGGCGATTTTGTTTTCGTAGTTAGCTTTGGAGGATCTTATAAGGGATCTCAGCTTCTTACTGAGGCTGACCAGGGAGCTCCCTCCACTCATGGGATTTTACTCTCTTTTCAACAGTTTCTTCCTTCTGTTGTACAGTTTGTTTATGGCAGGGGACCACCAGATTGGCTTCCTTTTTTTTGGAGGATAGCGTCTTTGTTCTGTTTGGGATAGCACGATCCATGCACTCGTGTAAGTGCTTATAGAGTGCATTTGTGTAGGATTCAGCAGTTGTAACTGCATTGTCCATCTGCATGGGTGTCATGAAGTTCACCACTTCTGTCTTAAGAAGCATGAAGTTGGCTTTGGAGAATTTTTTTACCGTGGTTTCCTTAATGGGGGGTGGGGGCGGGATGTGGAAATCAAGGGTGATTAGCTTATGGTCTGATCGGACCAACGAGGAGTTGACTTCAGGTGTGGAACGGTCACTCAAGTTGGTAATGACTAGGTCTAGGATATTGTTGCCCCTGGTGGGGATGTGGATAAGTTGATCCAGGGCATTGGAGTTTATGAATTCCAGAAAGTGTTGAGCTAAGGAGTTGGTACACGAGTAGTTTTCCCACTTAATGGTTGGGTAGTTGAAATCGTCCATTATTAGGGTGTTTGGTTGAACCCTAATATTTTCCAGTACATCAAGAAAAGAGGAGTGGGAATCCCGGGGCATGGTGGGGGATCTGTAGCAAGCTACAATTTGGATTGCAGTTTTGCCCAGAGTTAGTTGCACTTGGATAACCTTGGATGCATTATGCTGAGCAACTAGCCTGGAGGTGTGGATATCCTTAATGAATATGGACACACCTCCGCCTTTGGTATTTCGGTTCAGGTTACATGGCCGAAAAGTGTGGTATGAGTTATAGCCTGATAGTGCAGGGGTGCTCTCTGCAGCCTTGAACCAGGTCTCAGTCACTGCACAGATATCGATATTCTCCATTTTAAGGAGTGCCTCGAGTGAGTGCGCTTTTAGATTTAGACTTCTAGCATTGAGTAGCATTACCCTCAGTTTTGGCTTGTCTGTTCCTGTTACAGTGGTGAATTTGTTATTTGAACCTTGCCTAAAAAAGGCACTATAGGGGCAGCAAGAGCCTTAGCCAGTATCCAGAATCCCAGGGGCGACAGGTGCAGGCCATTTGTGGCAAGGAATTGTGGTCTGTCGACCATGTCATCCCAAGCAGACAGATACTGGATCCCCTTAGAATGACACCAGAAGCTTAGCCAATTGTTGAAGTCAATCATTTTGTCCTTGTACTGTGGTATCATTCTGGGTGATGGCAGAATGCTACTCAGGGCTAGTGTCATACCTGCCTGGGCTACAAGATCGGAGAGCTCTTCCATGTCTCTTTTCATGTAGTCCAGGGAGGTACGTCTCAGGTCATTCACACCAACATGGACAATGACAGAGTCATATTTGTACTTTTTGTGGAGTGATCTGAGTGTGTGGGTTATGTGGTGGACCCTGGCACCCGACAGGCAGCTGACAATAACCTTCTCCTTGTTTAGCCTGATGAGTGGGATATCAGTGTGCCTGACTATCGAGTCACCTATGACTAGTGTATTGGGTACGTTGTTTTGCCTTATTGGCTGTGGTTGAGTGGCACACTGAGTCTGTGGGCTATGTGTCATTTGGGTTGTGTTGGGGGATGAAGGTTGCTTGCATTTCTGCTTTGGAGGTCTCTGTTGCTTAGACAGATTATTATTGAGAGCCTTCGCAAATGTTTTTGTGTTACTATGTGTGGATTTTGGTGGTATAGATTTAGTGAGACTATGTGATGAATGTGGTGTGGTGCAAATGTTCACCTCCTCCTCATGACTGTCAAGTTCAGTCTTGGTTGGAGAGAGCTTTACCTCCAGTTTGGCTAGAAGAGTGAATCTCTCACAGGTTGTAGTGTTGGGTGGTAGGAGGAGAGGGTTGTCTGTGTACATGAGGCAATTTCTACATTGCTTCAAGATGCCCAGATTCAGATAGACAGGAGAGAACACTGGTTGACTTCTTTCTCCTGGTAGCTACTGATATATGAGGGGCAGACCTAGGGAGTTTGCAGTTTCCCAAAGGTCCACGGCTAGACAACAAAGTGAGTAAAAGCCAATCCCCCTGGTTTATGTACCACATACCCATGGTACTGGCTTGTCTTTACTAGGAGTATTCCTGATGTCCACTGGTCTTTGAAGGTTATCAGAACTTTTTGGACTGCCATCAGTTCTTCTAGGTTGATGTGTTTGTTCCTGAACTGGGAGTCCCACCTGCCCTGAGTCTGTAAGTTGATGTAGTGAACTCCCAAGGCTATTTCTGAGGCATCAGTGGTAAGAGTTTGGTCCTGAGGGATAAACCTGAAAGAAAGGTTCAATCTGAGGAAGCAGACTCGGGCCCACCAGGCATATTCTTTCCTGTGGCAAGGAAGAAGCTTCATCCTGAAGGTGAGGGACTGAAACTGTTGGCACTACACATTTCTGAGGTACCACTGCAGCTTCCTCATATGGAATCTGGTCAGAGGGATCCATGAGGATGCAACAGTCCATGTAACACAGAGCTATTAAAAACACTCTGGTGGTGACATAATTCCTGGGAAGGAGCTTTTGGAAATACAGAATTAGAAAGGTAACCTTGTCTGCAGAAAGGAAGACCTTCTGAAGACAGGAGTCCAATAAAACCCCCAGAAACACAATCCTGCGTGCGGGGATGGTCTAAGAGTTTTGAGTATTGATGGAGAAACCCCAGTGAAGCCAGGATCTCTTAGATGTAAAGCAGATCTGCTTTCAGATTTACTAGATTTGCTACTTGGATGAGGCAGACATCTTAGTAGGGGTAAATCTAAATGCCCTTTGACTTGCAGAAGGCTATCACACTGGGGCTAGGCATTTTGTGAAAACCCTGGGTGCAGTAGACAAGCCAAAGGGCAGAGCACAGAAGTGATAATGATTCACAGCTGCTGTGAAGTGTGAGAACCGCCTGTGATATTTTTCTATGGGAACACGGAGGTATGCATCCTTTAGATCTAAGGATACCATGTGAGTGTTAAGTGAGATCATAGGCAACAGTTTTTGAAGGGTTAGCATTTTGAATTTTGATACCTGCAGGAATCTGTTGAGCCTGGACAGGTCCAGCACAGACCTTCAGGTACCCTCTTTTCTGGGGACGAGGAAAAGTCTTGAGTTTTATTCCTTTCCTCGTAATGTGTTTGTTGCTGGTTCCACACAGCCTTGCATGCACAACAGCTGTATTTGCTTTAAGGCCACTGTTTTTTTGGTTTGGTGGAATATCTGGGAAACCTGATCAAATTAGAGGCGGATGGAACTCACGTCTGTAACCTCTTTTTGTGATTTCCTGTACCCATCAATCCCCGGTAATGGGAGTCCAATTCTTTAAGAAGAGGGGCAGCCATCCTCCTAGCCTGAGATGGGGTAGGGAAGAAGGGGAAGGAATTGAAGGGAGAGGAAAAGGGAATCTTCATGGAAAAGTCATGATTGCTCCCTGCTGGGTCCCTGTTGACAGGAATCCCACAGACCTATTGGAATCTACCTGCCACTGCCTCAGTTGTTTGTGGTGGCTTGGACTCCTTTCCCTTTGAGGTGTCCTACGTCTAGGCTTAGGCTGGGAGGCTGGAAAGTACCACTGTTTGATAGGGTAATTGCAGGTGAAGTGAGAAGGTTGAACTTGAAAAAGTCCTTAATTGTTTGCATGGATTTCCCCTTATCCTCCATCTTCTCAAGCATGGTTTCAGCCTTGAGGCCAAAAAGGAAATCTTTGTCTGAAGGAACATCCAAGGGACTGGATTTCACATGTTTAAGGAGGGACTGTTCCTTCAGCCAGGTACGTCTTCTAATGATAGATCCAGTAGCTGCTGCCCTGTTGGAATGTTCCAGGACATCATAACCACAGTGCAGAGAATGCTTAGCTACTGCAGAGCATGAAATGCATAAGCCTAGCAGTTCCTTGGAAAAGGCCTTATTTTCAATCCTCACAAGCTTTTGCTTCATCTAGTTTAAAATGGTTTCCTGATACTTCACCATATGAAACTGGTAATTTAAAACCCTCATGACCAGGGCAGCAGAAATGTAGATTTTCTTTCAGAACTTGTCTAAAGCTTTGCTTTCTTTGTCAGTTGGCAAGGAATTTTTGAAAGTACTAGCTTTAACTTCTTTAGGACTCTGAATCACCACTTCAGGGTCTGTTACAGGGTTCTTGAAAAGGTGTCTGTGGAAAACCAGAACTCTGTAGAATCCATCAGGCTTCCAAGATGATGTGGGGGGGGGGGGTGAGGACGGAATCTGACTGTAAAGAAGAATCTGGAAGGACACTGCCCACTACCTCTAAGACTGGAGGAATAGCATGAAGTTTATGTTCTGGGAGTTTAAGAAATTATCTAATTCTCCTCTTGGACTGTGGACAGCCCTGTGATTCCCATTTAAAGTGTTCCTTCAGGCTATGAAGGGTCTCACCAAAAGAAATGTCCTCAGGGGGTGAAGCTGAGGCAAGGTTCACATCAGACTCTGAATCTCCATAGAAACCAATGGATAAACCTTCCTCAAAGGTGAATTATCATTATCATCCTCAGAGTCAAATGAATCAGAAGACTCCTGGGGGAGATATCCCTTTTGCTTTTACCAGGAGAAAATTCAGGGGCAGAACTTGGGAGTGAAAGGCATCTGGATCTGACTATAGTGATCAAATCCTCAACCTCCAACATAACTAGGTCCTGTTGATAAATCTGAGTCTGGGAGTGGCAGCTGGTAAGCTTCAGCTGGGGCAGGCTGAATGCAGTGTTTATATGAGAGGTATTAGGCTTGGACCCAAGGGTGACATCTGCTCTAGGGCCAGGATGTAGGCAGACAGCTGAATCCCAGGAACAGTGAGAACCATGGTGATCTCTTCATGATGAGTGACTGCAGACACTCCTTCGACAGTGGTCAACAGAAGCCAGAACCTGCAAAGTGGCTCTGGACTCAACCAAGGCGCAAAGTCCTCCAGCTTGTGTGGAAGTAGAGGGATGCAGTGACATATCGGACTCCAAACGGATCTCGACAGATACCTGTGCCACAACCTCAGTCACAGGAGGGGCATCTCACTTTCCTCAATGATAATAAGCCTAGGTGGACTGGCTGACAGAGAATGAGCATCACCCTAAGTTTAACTCTAAGTTTTATACACTTTTCCTTCTTCCGCCTATGTGAATCAATCTCGGTCCGACCGACGGATGACACTGAACATGAAGGCCCTAGTGACTCACTAAAGTCCCAACCCTATGCTTGATCATTCTACTGTTACAGTAGAGCACAGAACTGACAGGTACATTGTGTTCTGGGCCTAAACAAGTTACACAAAAGGAGTGAAAGTCTCAGTGTGGTATCTGCTTGCCACAGTGGAAATAGTTATCAACTTTCTCTGACATTATTCACGAAACATAAGAGCAACCCCCCAAAAGGATACTTAGCTTTAATCAACATCGTTCTCTGGTGCGGACCAACTGATGCACTGACTAGCAGCATTCTGCTTTGGACTCTGACGGCAAGAAAGAACTGAAGTTATGGTACTGGCTGACTCGCTTTATACCCAGGTATTTTGCCATCATTCGGGGCATCTGCTGGCTGCAAGAGGAGGAGAAAATTCTCTGGTAGTCAGGCTGCCCAAGGGCTTCCACGGCAGGAAATCCCATCAGTTATGACTGCAACAGTGAAACATGAAGAACATCTTCTTTTAGAGCCCCCATTCTGTAAGTTATGTAAAGTTACAAGAACATTAGAATTACCTGATCTTTATCCCTACATTGGAATAACCTACCTACCTTTCTCCACCAGACTGTACTTTCCTAAGGCATCTGTATGAAATCCAGAGGCCTGCTGTGCTCTTCATGGTTCCTAACTGAAGAATGCTGTATCCATGGTTTGATTTATCTTTGTCACTGGGAGGTTGTAAGATGGTTATTTACACCATGTGATTAGCAGTGCTTCCCAGAGGAATTGGGATTTATGGGACATGACAGGAGCTCAAGTTTTTAGGAGTCTCACTGCTGAAAACAGGACACAAAGGTGACCAGTTCATTAGTTCTAGTGCCTGGACAGAAACCAGATGAATCTAAAATGCTGGTTAAGTACACAACTTACATTTCTTTGTAAAATGGTTCAAAATATATAGCAAAAAACAATGGGGAAAGAGGACATCCTTGCTTAGTTCCTCTCTTTAAAACCAGCTTGTATGAAAGGAATGCTCTCACTTTAATTCCTGCCTCTGACTCTTCATATGTCTTCCTTGCTAACCTTATTATGAATGAAAATGCTACCATTGCTCTATTCATAAAATCCCAGCTGACTTTATTGATGCCTTCTCTGCAATATGATCCACCAACAAAAGCTGGATTTTCTTACACTTTGCTTCCCTATGGATTATCATTGTTGTACTAATACTGTTAAATGTTTGCCTCCTCTGCGCAAAACCACATTGACCAATATCTTAACACCTTTGTTATTCTCTTAGCTAATATAAATACTTTATAATCATGGCTTCAGTTTGATAGGGACCTATAAGAAGCTGGATTTGAATGATCTTTGACCTCTTTTCATAACACAGCTTTCTTCCATGACACTGGTATTTCCCCCTTTTAAAACACCGTTAAAGCCTTGCAGGTTTTTATTATTTTCTTCCTTCCTACCTTCCCAAGTTCCACAGGAAATTCATCAGGAGACATCCCTGTTGATTAATTACACCTCACCATTTTTAGCTCATCTCTTCCTATCTTCACTATTAACTGATGAGCTTCACCTTCTTCTTGCCTTGGATTAATTAAGTCTTCTAGAAATACTTCTAAGTGTGCCCTTTCTTGGTTTTTCATTCCTCTGCTTTATACAAATGCACATAGCATTACTGAAATGCACATAACATTTCTGAAATATACCGGATACCACTATAGGATCTCTGTTTTTTTCTCTGGTCACAGGTTTCCTAAGTCTGGCTACAGATCTTGCTACTTTCTGTTGCCGAACTCGCTGTTATAAAAGGTTTTGTGCAGTAGAGTTGCAAAATAACTACATGACAGTAACCCTTCTAAACTCAGGCATATTATCTAAATACTCCCTCATTTTTACTTTAGCACTCTGCAGTTGCCCATCTTTTTCTTCAATGAGATTTTCATTCTTCTAAAATACGTTAAAACTTTGTCAACCCCTCTAAATAATTCCAACCATTTCTTTCCTGTACATATCCTCTCTCATTTCTACCATGTTTTTAAACTTCATTTTCATTTTATTCCACTCACTAACTATGCTTTCTGAAGTAATTTCTAACTTCCATAATAACTGCCACGAATCGTACCCACTATCCATTCTACAGATTATTTTCTTTTTAACAGAAAAGTATGAAAGCCCCAGTGTTTCATTTTTATATCATTATCCTGCATCTTTACCTTAGCTTTTACTGATGTGTGATTTGATAATAGGATGGGATTCAGAGCTTTCAGTTAAATACACAAGATTCAATGAAGTATAACGTCTATCTAATCTAGCACAGCTACTATATCGTGGGTAATAATATAGCAATAACCCACGCCTGGGTGTGGGTAATGCTAAATTTACCCACGGTTGGCGTGGTTTGGTCCCGAGGCTAAGCCCGAGGACCAAACAAAGCCAACCGTGGGTAAATTTAGCATTACCCACACCCAGAAGTGGGTTATTGCTATTATACCATGACATTATTTAAGAAAAGAAACTATTACTTTTCTTAAATAATGGCATAGTATAATGCCTGTTTACTGCCCTTCCGCAGATGTCTTGGCATCCGGCAGTTCTGATGTACTGCGCCTGCGCAGTACATCAGAGTTGTAAAGCACGGAGAAAGCAAGATCTCCGTTGCTTTTTCAGTGTCTCGCTATGTTAAATGAGTTTAACATAGAGACAGTTTTAAAATAAGCAACGGACATCTCCGTTACTTATTTTAAAACTGTCTCATGTTAAACTCATTTAACATAGCGAGACACTAAAAAGCAACGGAGATCTTGCTTTCTCCGTTGCTTTTTTTTAAACACTGCGCTATGTTAAATGGGTTTAACATAGCGAGACTTTAAAATAAGCAACGGAGATCTCCGCTGCTTATTTTAGCTGTCTCGCCATGTTAAACCCATTTAACATAGCGAGACAGTATTTAAAGAGTTATACTAATGGAAAAAGTCCGGCGACGGACCTTTTTCCATTAGTATAACTCGATTTACAACGGGCACGCTGGCCAATCAGCGTGCACGTTTTGGGGGGATCATGGTATAATATGCATGTTCTGAGTATCTGCTACTGAATTCACATCTTCCATTCCAAACATTTTCATATATTTCTTTAAAAGTCTACCCACTTTTGTTACATTTTCCCTTCTATGTCCCCTGATGGATTCACTATGTAATTTCGAAACACTGAAATCCCGAATTTCATTATTTCAAAATTACATAGCCAAACACACAAAACCCTAAAACCGCGAAATTCAAAATCCCGACGGTACACTACAGATACAGCACACACAAACACATACACACAACTTCCCCCCAACTCAAATATATTATCCTACACTACAGATAAGCAGGGGGCCAAGCCTCCCTGCACCCCCCATGTGGGGGGCTGTGCCCCCACCCCCCCACTTATATGTACTAACTCCGAGATTGCACAGTCAGACACACACAGGTATCTCATTCCCACACATTGTACACACCCTCGCACACACACATCACAGTCAAAACACACACTGACATACACTAAAGCCCCTAACCAACACACATACACATATACCCAAACTCACATCTTACCATTCACACACCACAACACCAGAAGCGCTAATTCAAACTCTCCGTACTTCAGGATTTTGAATTTCGCGCTTCTGGTGTTCCAGGATTTCAAGACTTTGCTATTATAATTTCGAAATACTGAAATTCGTGATTTCAGTATTTCGAAATTAAATAGGGAACCCCCACTGATACATTCTCCCTATTGCAAATTGGATTCATGTCCCCACCCATAAATAATATTCCCAGCTGAAAGCCAATTATTTTCTCCCCAAATTCTATTAAACTCCATAATGGTAGTTTTAAGCGAAGTATAGACATATGCCTGTGTAATCATCTTTCCTGTCCCTATTACCATAAAGCTGCGTTGGAAGGTTTGTCAATTTGGCATTGGGTATTTTCTGCAATGACAAACTTTCTAACACAGCAAAATTGACCCAATAAAATTTAAAGGTGTTACTGCTCAATGCCAGGAGTCTAAACAAGAAGCTCCACTCCCAAAGCTCTCCTCACCTTGGAGAATGCAGATATCTGTGCAATTACCAAGACATGGTTTAAAACTGCACAGAGTATCCTGGCAGTGCAAGGCTTCATTGCCATTCATACATTTAGACCAGCAACTGCACAGACTAAAGGTAGAGGTGTCTCAATCTACATTAATAACAAGCATACATCTAAGATAGCTAAACAGGATGATACACTGGAGTTCCTCTACATCCACATTACCACAGACAAAATCCCACACCATATCCTAGCAAGCTATAGGTTCCATGTCCCATGAAACACACAGCTCATTCTAAGACCTATTGCAGATACTCACCACTCAACCAAACACCATACTCACGGGGGATTTCAATTATCAATAAATAAATAAATAAATTATCAATTATTATTTGTAGTAATCCCCTTTGGAAAAAAACAGAGTACCCACAAACTACAACATAGGAGGTAATCCCCTGAAATCTGAAGAAGAAATAAGGGATCTAGGGACCCAAGTAGATAGTCAGCTTTCCTTTGATAACCATGTTAACAAAGTGGTTAGAAAATCCTTCTGAGTGACCCATCTGATCACGAAAGGGTTTGCATCAAGATCTAAGGATGTAATGGTGCCCCTCTACTCTTCCCTCATCAGACCCATTATTGAGTACAATGCACCAATTGGAATGTACCTGGCTAGACATCTCCAGCAGCTGGAGAGACCACAAAGGTACATAACCAAGAGGATTACTGGCCTCAAACGGTTGCCCTATGCAGCACGACTGAAAAAGCTGACTGTTCTCTGTTGCATACCGCTTTCTCAGAGGCGATCTCTGTCTAACGTACAGAGCCATGTCCAACCCAGAATTGCTGAACATGCTCCATCTTAGCAAAACCAAATCTACTCGAGCTACACGCTCTAGGGATATAAACCTCAACACAACAATGAATAGAACATGCTGGAGGGATAGATTCCCTTCACAGAGACTTCCCTTACTATGGGACAGGGTCCCAATCTACATAAGACAGAGCCCCTCACTATCACTCTTCAAGAGGAACCTTGAAGAGTGGATGGGTAACAGAAAGTTCACACTGGGGATCACACCAACAGCACTACTAGATAGGGGACAAGGGTACTAGCTGCTAGTACAAGGGTTTAGGGAACTACTAAAGGGGTGGTGAATACCGCACAATGTGGCTGGGCTAATATATGCCTTTGGGCAGATAGCCCAGTACCAACCTATGAACCTATCCCTTTACAAACTGGGAATCCTACATAACCCCAAATACTCCTAGGCTTTGTAAACACAAATACCCTGGACCAGTTAGTACATACTAGAGGTACAATGAGTACATACTACTAGAGGTACAATCATACTGGACTTAGTACTCAAACACAACAGATTCCCTCTTATCCGGTCTTACTTTAACCGGACTCCACTTTAACCAGCCACAGCAACAGACAGAGAAGAATAAAACTTGCGCTTCCTCTGTGCACTTCGGAAAATCTCGGCCTATCGCTTAACTCTTAACAAGTTAAAATATTGAAACAAAAAGTTTATTTTTGTTATAATATGTTAACATTTTAAGCATTAAACGATAATCCGAGACGTTCCGAAGTGCCAGGCTGATGAGAATAACTTATTGTAAAACTTTTTCTGATTAACCGGCCATTCGTTTATCCAGCCTAAAGTTTGGTCCCAGCAAGACCGGAGAAGAGGGAGTCTACTGTATGGGAGAATGCTGCACTCCACCTCCCCCCACCGTGTCATATCCTCTCTTGTAAGGCCACATCTCAAAGCAGTCACCTGTGGCTAAAATGGCTGTCTGACAGCTCAGTAGCTATTCTCTCTTATAAATGACTAAATAAATAAAATGGTATTGTAATGTGTACTTCATCAGCAACTGGAACCGGCACACACTTCGCCAAGTTCTGGGGGAAGCTGTACAATGAATTGACTATGGAGGCTGTCTTTCTCACACTCATAAGGGATGCACCTGCAAGTAGTGCCTTCTCCTGCAAAACACATGCAGTGGTTGCCCAATTTCAAATAGAGGAAATCACAACCCTGTGTGTGCACAACCCTCCCCAGTTCACCCCACTGAGAAGTGAGCACACCATGTACTCAACTCCTTTCCCTCTCTATTTCATCCAGTGTCAAGACTGCTAATCGATCCTCAGCTGCAGTAAGGGTTACATTCCTTTGCAGCACAGAGCTATGCACACAAAGTTTATTTTTGGCTTTGCTAATTCCTAGTAGAAATTGATTAGAGAACAGTTTTTGGGAAGGACAGTTACCATGTTAGCATATGTGAGTGTATCTCATTTTCTAGGGCCATCCATTTTAGCTTTGTTTTAGGTAGTGCAGTGTTGAGAAGTGAAGGCTGTTTTGCTGCAAATTCAACTGTTTATTGTGGGAGGTAGTTAATGGCTTTATCAGACTTCTTCTCCCCCCCCCCCCCCCCCCCCAGGTTTCTCATGACTGCGGCACTATATATTTAACAGCCAGATTCCTTTTTGGCTTAGTTGATAGAGGCCATCCACTTTGAAAAAACAGTTTTTTTTCTGGTACCTATTATATCAGCTAGATGATTTCTAATTTCAGACTACATGCCTTATCAGTTACTCTTTTATATTTGGTTTTCCATAAGTACAGAGAGACCTTATGGCCTACTTCATTCTTTATCCCCCAGGTGGTTTAGAGAATATCAGCTAGTGTATTAATTTTTCTGTGCTTTTTCCAAAGTATTCCAATAAAGCAGAGTGTTCAGGCAACTTAGATTCCAGCTATAAAGAACTAAGGCACCCAGCTTGTTTCCTTTGCTGCTAACAGATTGCGCTTCAAAGATCCTAAACAAATACTCTCAATACTCTCCAGATGACTATCACAATTTGTGATTTGAGTAAGAAATGGCAAGTATGACAAAACAGTTTACAGGTAAAGAGAGAGAGAACCACTCCCACTAGTAATTTGTCAAAAATCAGTGATTAGTTTAAAAAAAACTTTGATTAGTAAATGAAACATGTTTGAAATGGAAGTTATTATTAGACTGAATCAGACAGTTAAACACCAACAAAAAAATTTGTACAGATTACTGAAGAAAGGTTATGACTCCTAGCTCCCTTCATTTGAACTAACAGAAACTTCAAATCTATTCACAATAGAATGAATATAAACTGCTGTGAGAACATTCAGTCTTTGCCTTTATATAAACTCAGCTGCATCTAGCAATAGACCACTCTATTTAATAAAACATGAGGAAAAATATCTGCTGTCATCATAGTAAAATTGAGGGAAGAGTGTTACTAAGACATCAGCATTTAAGAAACTATTCATGTTTTACCCAAAATGTTAAACAGGGCAAAGAATTTGTTATGCCTTAACTGTACTTACCAACTGACTGGCCAGCATTGTAGGAATCTGTTCGTGTTCTTGAACGTTTAGTGCCTTTTGTGTTTGCTGAAAGACAGAATGAATGAAAAGCATTCATTAGGATGCAGAAGAAAAATTATAAGCCCTCACAGCAATTATATTCACCTATCTCTGAGACCTTGCTTGTGCCTTCTTTTCTGAGATACATACATACGTTCATAAGTTAGTACTAGGCTATCGGCCCTAGGGCCTATACAAGCCTAGCCATAACAATTCCCTGGCTATTTCTTCCCACAGTATTTAATTCCCTGGACCTCTGTCTAGCAGGGTGACTGATGTGATTCCCGGGGTGAATTTCCTATCTCCCATCCAATCATCAAGGTTCCTTTTGAAGAGCGCCAAAAAGGCGCTCTGCTTGACATGTATGGGCAGTCTATTCTAGAGTCTGGGAAGTCTCTGGGTCAGGAAGTCCCTCCAGCATGTTTTGTTCATTGTGATGACAAGGTTTAGATCCCTGGAGTGCGTGTCTCTGAGGGATTGGGATTTCTTTAAGTGTAGCATGTCCAACAGCTCTGGGTTTGACATGGCCTTGTATGTTAAGCAGAGATCGCCTCCGAGTAGACGATATGAGACAGTATAGGTGGAGTTTTTTTAGATGGTCAGCATAGGGCATCTGCTTTAGGCCTGTGATTCTTTTACTGAGGTATTTCTGCAGCCTTCCCAGTTGTTGCAGATGTCTTGAAAGGTACATACCAAACGGGGCGTTTTATTCTATAATGGGTCTAATAAGGGATGAGTACAGTGGGACAATGACCTCCTTTTTTTCTGGATGAAAAGCCCTTAGTGATGAGGTGTGCCACAGAGAAGGATTTCCTGACTGTTGTGGCAATGTGGTTAATGAAAGTGAGACCACTGTCCACCTGTGTCCCCAAGTCTCTTATCACACTTTCGGTGTTTAGTGTACTGCCACCTATGTGGTAATTCACGGGTACATGTTTTTTCCCAAAAGGGATAACTATACATTTCTTGGCATTGAGCTTGAGCCCATAGATTCATAAGTTCATACTAGGCTATCTGCCCTAGGGCATTTATAAGCCTAGCCAGAGTATGTTTGGCTTTCGCCACCCATTTTAAATTAATTTTGCTATGCCCTTTTTCGAGGTTAGTATACTGTGCCTCTGTCTAACAGTGACACAGAAGTGATACCCGAGGTAAACCTACGATCTCCCATCCACTCATCAAGATTCCTCTTGAAGAGAGTCAATGAGGGACTCTGCCTAACCTGGACTGGGATTTTATTCCAGAGTGAAGGGAACCTCTGGGTTATGTATCTGTCCCTCCAGCATGTCCTATTTATTTCAGTGCTGAAGTTCAAGTCTCTCGAGTGTGTAGCTCGATGGGATTTGGATTTTTTGAGGTGCAGCATGTCCCTTAATTCCGGGTTGGACATGGCTTTATACGTCAGGCACAGGTCGCCTCTGAGCAGGCGGCATGCCGCTGAGTAGAGCTGGAGTTTCTTTAACCGGGCAGCATATGGCATCTGTTTGAGCCCTTTGATCCTCTTGGTGAGGTACTTTTGGGGTCTTTCCAGTTGCTGCAGGTGTTTGGTAAGGTACATCCCAAAAGGGCCATTGTACTCGATTATGGGCCTGATGAGGGATGAGTAAAGAGGCACGATGGCCTCCCCTAATCTAGATGTGAATCCCTTCATGATTAGGTGGGCTATATAAAATATTTTTCCAACCACTTTGGCCACGCGGTTGTCAAATGCGAGATTGCTATCAACTTGGGTCCCCAGGTCCCTAATTACTTCTTCTGTACTTAATGGATTACCATCTATGTGGTAATTTGTGGGCACTTTGTTTTTGCCAAAGGGGATGACTATACACTTTTTGGCGTTTAGCTTGAGCCCATGGCTCTAGCACCAGTTGTATGTTTCTATGAGACCCTTTTGGAGGATGCTTGTGTTGGCTGGAGAGTCGATTATGGCGCCCAGTTTGCAGTCATCTGCGAACTTGGTCAGCCACAGTCCTGTGTTGGCCTGTACCTCCGAGAAATATATACCGAACAAGAGAGGTCCCAGGACTGAGCCTTGTGGGACGCCACTTGTAACTGGTTTGGAGTCTGACATGGCTCCAGCAATTCTAACCATGTGGGTTCTGTCCTTGAGGCAGTTTGCAACCCATCTAGTGACATAGGGGTTTATATTTAAGCTGGTGAGCTTATCTATAATGCCCGAGTGGGGTATTGTATCGAAGGCTTTTGTGAGGTCCAGGTAGGCTGTGTGGACCACCTTCCCTTCGTCAATGGCCTTGGTGACTGTTTCAAAGAAGTTGACCAGGTTTTAGAGGCAGGATCTTCCCTTAACAAAGCCGAACTGGGTAGGATCCAGTGTCTGTAGGTCCCCAATATCTTTATTTATGAGGTCTATGATGATCCTTTCCATAGCTTTGCAGACCAAGCTAGTCAGGCTTATGGGGCGATAGTTTCCAGGGTCGTTGAGGCACCACCTTTGTGGAGAGGGACCACTGTTGCTGTATGCCACTCTTTGGGTACATATCCTGTAGTAAGGCTGAGAGTGAACAGTAGTTTTATGTTTGGGTTTAGCTCTTCTTGGAGTTCATGTAGGACGCAGCCCGGGACACCGTCTGGTCCCACTGATGCTGTGTTTTTTGCTTAGGAGAGGGCGGCTCTTACCTGAGCATCTGAGATGTCAGGGGGGCAGCACTCTGCTGGGATAGATTTTTGCCCTTTTGGTGGGGGGGGAGAAGTTTGCGCTGAACCTGTCAGCTAGGATGTTGGCAATGTCCGTGGGTTCGGTGCATTTTTTGTCATTTTGGACTAATTCTGAGCATATCTGGGAATTCCCACCCAGGTTCCTAATATAACTAAAGAAAGCCTTGTGATTATCCTTAGTGTCCTGTGCAATTTTTCTCTCGAAGCTGGCCTTAGACGATTTTATGAGTGCCCTTAGTTTTTTGCTAATACTGATCAGAGATGCCTTCCCTTTTTGGGATTTTGCTCTATCATGTAGTAGCTTCCTCCTTCTATTGTATAGTTTTTTTATGGCTGGGGTCCACCAAACAGGACGTCTGTCTTTGGAGGATTGGGTCTTGGTTTTATTTGGGATTGCACGATCCATGCATTCCTGAAGGTGTTCATAGAATGCATTTATAAAGGATTCTGCAGTCTGGGCCGTATTTTCCACAGGCCCAGGGGCTTTGAAGGATTCCACCTCGGTTTTGAGGAGTGTGAAATTTGCTTTAGAGAAGTTTTTCACTGCGATTTTCTGGGCAGGGGGTGGGGTCGGGATGTGAATATCCAGTGAGATCAGTTTATGGTCTGATCTTACCAGTGAGGGATACACTTCTGGTCTGCAGCATAGAGTCCCCATGTTGGTGATGATCAGGTCCAGTATGTTTTCCCCTCTTGTTGGAGTGGTAACAAGTTGTTCCATAGCATTTGAGTTTATGAATTCTAGGAACCTTTGGGCTAGGGTGTTGGAGCTAGAGTAATGCTCCCAGTCTATGTTTAGGTAGTTGAAGTCGCCCAATATAATAGTGTTTGGAGAGACCTTCATATTTTCCAGTGTTCTCAGGAAGGCCGAGTGGGGTTCCTGTGTTTGGGAGGGTGGTCTGTAGCAGGCTATAAACTGGAAGGCAGTTTTACCCACTGTTAGTTGCACATGGACAGTCTCTGATGCTTCGTGCTTTGCCACCAACCTGGAGGTGTGGTTATCTTTGATGAATATCGATACTCCCCCTCCTTTTGTGGTTCGGTCCAAGTTTTGGGGCCGAAAAGCATGGTATGAGGTATAACCTGGTAGTGCTGGGGTGCTCTCGGGAGCCCTGAACCTGGTTTCTGTTACTGCACAGATATCGATGTTCTCCATTCTAAGGAGAGTTTCAAGTGGGTGCATCTTGAGGTTTAGACTTCTAGCGTTGAGTAGCATTACTCTTAGTTTCTTATCCCTTGTGATACCTATGGAGGTGGGTTTGTCTTTTGAGCCTTGCCTAAAACAGGCACTATGGGGGTAGCAAGAGCCTTTGCCAATATCTGAAAGCCCAGGGGTGACAGGTGCAAGCCGTCCCTAGCGAAGCATCGTGGCTTGTCGAGCATATCATCCCAGGCTGACAGGCATTGGATCCCCTTTGAATGACACCAGTACTTAAGCCAATTGTTGAAATTGATCATCTTGTCTTCATATTGTGGCATCATTCTTGGTGAGGGTAAGATGCTACTCAAGGTCAGGGTCATACCGGCCTGGGCTACATGCTCAGAGAGCTCCTCTATGTCTCTTTTCATGTAGTCCAGGGAGGTACATCTCAGGTCATTCACACCAGCATGGACAATGACTGAGTCATATTTGTACTTGCCTTGGAGTGACCTGAGTGCTTGTGTAATTTGGCGGATCCTAGCGCCCGACAGGCTGCTCACCGTGACCTTTTCCTTGTTCAGCCTGGTGAGCGGCTCTTGCACCAAGCATCTGTTTCTGTAAGGCCCTTTTATAGAATATCCATATCATATGGGGATTCAATAATGGCTCCCAGTTTGCAGTGATCTGCGAAATTTGTTAGCCAGTGTCCCTTAGTGTTAGCCTGTACTTCAGAGAAGTAGATGCCAAACAAGAGAGGTCCCAGGACTGAACCCTGAAATACTGCACTTTTCACTTGTCTGGAGCTGGATTTGGAATCGGCTACTTTTACAGTGTGGGTTCTGTCAGTAAGCCAGTTGGCAACCCATCGAGTGATGTAGGGATTAATGCCCAGCTTAGTAAGTTTATCTATGATTCCAGAGTGGGGGATGGTGTCGAAGGCCTTGGCGAGGTCCAGATAGGCTGTGTGGACCACCTTACCCTTACATAACAAACAAATAGAAGCTGCTTTTACTGTGCTTCACTCCTGAAAAGATATTCTGTGCCATCCTCATACCTGTTGTGGTTGTGCCTAGATACAGTAAATAAGATGTCTGACAGTGATAGTTTTAGTTTCAGCTTAACAGCTGTCAACCTATGACTCAAAGTGCTGAGAAAGCTACCTTCTCTCATTAATCCATATAAGTTCATAGGCTAATGACCACATGGGCCTTTTTAAACCTAGCCATGCATCCCAAATTTCGGACAGGTTCTGTTACCCTTGATAAGTGTAAGCAGGGACTTAGGAGATGAAACATTTACAAACAGGGGCCTGGGAGATGAACCACTTGCCTCATACAGGTTGCCTGTGTCCATTAGAGACATAGGTGCCAAACCAGGGATGAATTTCCTGTTCCCCATCTAATTATCCAAGCTACACTTGATTTGGGTTAGGGACAAACTCTGCTTCACATGGATGACGAGCCTGCTGCAGAAACAGGGTAGTCTCTGGGATATATACCTGTCTCTCCAGCAGGTCCTATTTATATCACAGTCAAGTTTAAGTCTTTAGAATGGGTAATTCTGGTGCTGTTTGTTTTGTTGATATGCAGGGGGTCCAACAGAGTGGGGTCTAACAAGGCCGTGTATGCCAGGCACAAATCTCCCCTCAAAAGCCTGTAGGAGACAGAATACATGGAAAAGTCCTTGATGCGGTCTGCACAGGATATTTTACTTAAGACCTGTATTCTTTTAGTGAGGAACCTCTATGGACATTCCATTTGCTGGATATGCATGGTTAGGCACATACCAAAGGGTGCAATGTACTCAATGATAGGTCTGATGAATGCTGAATACAGTGAAACAATGACTTCCTTGGACCTAGGTACCATACCTTTTTTATAAGTTGTGCAATGTAGAATGATTTCCTCACTACTGTAGACACATGATGGTTAAAGACTAAACTACTGTCTATATGTGTCCCTAAGTCCCTAACTACTGGGTCAACTCTAAGGGGTGTGTTGTCAATATGATAGTTACCAGGGGTGGAGGACTTCCAAAAGGATACTATTATGCATTTATTGGCATTTAGTTTTAGTCCACGGCTCTGACACCAGTTGTTTGTCTGTCAGTCCTTCCTAGAGAACATTTGTGTCAACGTGGGATTCAATGACAGCTCCTAATTTGCAATCATCTGCAAATTTAGTCAGCCAGAGACAACTGACACTGACCTTGACTTCAGAGAAGTACATGCCAAAAAACAAGAAGTTATGTACTGACTATAACGTTTGATGTATTCAGTCCATCTCACCTTACATTCTTACCCCTAGGTTCGGAGCTGAACCTCAGCTCCGACTCAACCATACTCTAGCTCAAAGTCTTCAATTGGCTCGTGGCTAAGAGGTATCCCATCATGCAACAGGCCCATTCCCCAGATTTTGTTTGCTGCAAGCGTGCACACACACACACACACACACACACACACACACACACACACACACACACACATTGAGAAGAACAACAACCCCAACAGAAAGGACTACTGACACCTAGAGACTATACCTCCAGGTCCTCAAGGAGGAGGTAGGAGGGGGGGTTAGTAAGAATGTAAGGCGAGATGGACTACATACATCGCACGTTATGGTGAGTACATAACTTCTTGATGTTATGTAGTCCAATCTCGCCTTCATTCTTACCCCTGGGACAGCGTCCCTAGCACCTTGACCTTGGGTGGCTCAGTGAAAAATACTCTTGAGCACTGTGGAACCAAAGGAAGATCTGCCTCTAGAGACCAGATCTAATTTGCAGTGACTAATAAAGGTATGAGGCGAAGCCCATTTTGCTGCAGCACAAATATTATCCATAGAAATCCTAGCCTGAATTGCAGTAGAGGTAGCCACAGATCGTGTAGAATGAGCCTTCACTTTAAAGGGTAATTCTTTGCCATTGGAACCATAAATAAATGAGATGCAATTGGAAATCCAGCGAGACCAAGTTACTTTAGATACAGGAACCGCAAGTCTAGTGTCTGAAAACGAGGCAAACAGTTGATCTGATTTCCTGAAATCTTTTGTCCTATGTAAACAGAAACGCAATTGTCTATGAACGTCTAGCTGATGAAACTTAAATTCTGCCTTGTTAGAAAATTCAGGAAAAAACACAGGCAACTCAATGGATTGGTTGATACTGACAACAAAAGCAACCTTTGGAATAAAGGAAAGATTGGTTCTTAAGGAGACCCTGTCTTAGTGAAACACCAAATAAGGTGGCTTAATCGATAAAGCTTGGAGCTCAGAGACTCGCCTAGCTGAAGTTATGGCTACTAAGAATACTGACTTCCATGACAAGAATTTAAGGTCACACACAGCTGCAGGCTCAAAGGGAGTCAAGGTGAGCTTCTGTAATACAAAACTGAGGTCCCATGGCATTACTGGATCAAAGACTGGAGGTCGGAGTAATGTCCCTTTCAGAAAGGCCCTACAAAGCCTATGAGCCATAAGGTTGGGCTCATTAGTAACGTGAAAGGTAGAAATCGCTGCCAGTTGCACTTTAATGGTTGCTGCAGCAGACCCCTGACTGAACAGTTGAGAAAGAAATTCTAATATTGCCGAAATAGGTGCTGTATAAGGATCAATATATCTTTCACGGGCCCAAATGGAGAATTTCTTCCACTTACTGGAATAAATCTTCCTGGTAGAAGGCTTGTGGGAAGAAGACAGAATGTGGACTACTTCTGGGGAAAAATCATGAAGCCTGACCAGGGACGGAATTGGAGCAGCCAAGCTGTCAACCTGAGGGTCTGGATGGAGGGATGGAACTGTCCTGACATATGAGTCAGTAGATCTGGTTCCAGAATCCAGGGATCGTCCATTAGATAGGGTTGAAGGAAGGGAAACCAAATTTGACAAGGCCAGTGTGGGGTAATCGGGATCATCGTACCTCCCAAAGACTGCTTTCTGAATGACCTTTGATATCAGAGGAAACAGTGGAAAGGCATAGAGAAGACCGGAGGGCCAATCATGAACCAGAGCATCCATGGGTGTCCCCCCCTCCCTCCAGGGGTATAAGGGTGAAGTAGCTACTGCATTTGGCGTTGAGGGGGCTGGCAAATAGATCGCAGCAAGGCTGACCCCATCTGCGGAATATCTTCTCCGCAACATATTTGTTCAGGGACCACTTGTGAGGCATTAGGATAGCTCTGCTCAGCCTGTCGGCAATCAGGTTGGACTTCCCCGGTATATGCGTTGCAACTAGAAAGCGTTGGAAAGACACCGCCCACAGCCAAACTCGAAGTGCCTCTCTGCAAAGGGGGTATGATTTGGTTCCTCCCTGCTTGTTCAGATACCATACCACTGATATGTTGTCTGAGTGGATTGCAATTGTCCCTAGAGTGAGAAAGCTCTGAAGTGCTTGCAACGCTAATAGCACTGCTCTCATCTCCAAGACATTGATATGCAAATGGTTCTTGATCCTGCCATGTGCCTTGGACTGTCCTGCCGAGATAATACCCCCCCCCCCCACCCACCCGATCTGGGAGGCATCCATGGTCACAGTGGCAACTGGAGAAGTTGGGACAAAAGGCTTGCCCACGTTGAGATTGCTGGCCTGAAGCCGCCAGCGTAGATCCTGCCTGCACATGTCCATAATCAGAATAGGATGGGAGCGTGCAAGATGCTGTAGTGACCCATTGGGCGAAAAGCAGCCACTGAAGAACCCTCATGTGTAGTCTGGCAAGGGGAACTACCATGATCGTGGCAGCCATGGTCCCTAATAACTTGAGGACCACTTTTGCCTTGACCTTCCTCAATGGTAGTAAGGCAGAGACCTGCTGTTGTAGAGCCTGAATTCTCTCTTCTGGTAAGAAAGCCCGCGTGAGCACCATATCTAGTTTGGCGCCGAAAAAAGTGACATGCTGCAAGGGCAACAAGGCGGATTTTTCCTAATTTAGAGTAATTCCTAACCTTTGGCACAGTATAATGGTGGCATCCCTGGTCTGTAACAGTAGATGCCTGCTGGTGGCAGAAAGGAGCCAGTCGTCTAGGTACGGAAACACTTGGAATCCCTGACGTCTCAAGTGAGCCGTTACCACTGCCATGCATTTGGTAAACACCCTGGGGGCTGTGGTGAGACCAAAGGGCAGAGCGCGAAACTGAAAATGACTGGCTCCCAGCCGGAAGCGTAGATGACTTCTCGTTGCCCTGTCCATCTTGATATGGCAGTAAGCATCTTTGAGGTCGATGGAGCACATCCACACATCTTTCCCTAACAGAGGGAGTATTGACTGTAAGGTGACTATGCGGAACTTGGACTTTTATACATGTAGGTTAATCGGCTGAGATCCAAGATGGGTCTCAGGTCCCCTGTTCTTTTCGGCACCAAAAAGAATCTGGAATAAGTCCCTAATCCTACTTGGTCTGCGAGGACAGGCTGGATGGCTCTCTTTGAAAGCAACTTTTTTACTTCTAAAGTTGCAGAATCCATGTGACTGGGTGGAACTTCTGCAATTCGCTTGGTTGGCGGGGGAGGAGAAGAGAAGGGAATATGATAACCTCTGGAAATTATCTTTAATACCCACTCATCTTGGGTGATGTCTTGCCAGGCTTCTGGGAATAAAGAAATGCGACCCCCGACCGGCTCCAGAGACGCACAGTCGGGCCTCCTTTCAGGAGCGCTGGTAGGGAGAACAGCAAAAAGAATCACAGCCTCCCTGGTTACGCGGGCCTCCTCTGCCTCTAGGGTGGCGTCTACCCGAATTTCCACCCCCTCCCCTGCCTCTGGAGGGGGAATCACTTTGTGCTTCCTGAACAAACCTCTGCGACTTCCTGAACCACATTTTCCCACCCTTCTGGCCCTTGGGGTAAGGTCTAGAAGGCATGGAAAAATGGACTCCCACGGCAGACAGGGTTTTTCCTTCCTGCTCGCACCTAGTGAGAGTGTCCTTCACCTTGGTTCTGAATAATGATGAACCGTCAAATGAGGCATTGGTGAACGTAGACTTGAAGGCCTCTGTGAAATTATACAGGCACATCCAGGAGTGCTTCCTAAGACCGACTCCGGAACCCGCTGCCCTGCTCACTCCATCAGCTGCGTATGAGATCAGCCTCATGGAGGAGTTGGTAAGGGAATTTAGGGTAGACATCTGTGCAATGACGACCTGTGCCATGGCATCAGAAACGTTACCCTGTAGAGAATCTCCTAGTTCTTTTAGGAGATCTTTCTGGAGCCTTGTAAAATGCGTCAAGTAGTTCAGCGACCGCAGAGTAAAGGCTGCTGAGGTAAACACACGCTTCCAATACCTGTCCATGGCCTGAGACTCCTTGTTAGGCGGATGGACAGCAGACAAAGTTTCAGCAAGTTCCTTCTTGGTGGCTGCTGCCACCACCATGGCATCTGCTGGAATGCCTTTTGTCAGATATTCCTTGTCTGTGGGAGCGGACAAAAGCTTATTGGGTATCCTAGGGACCGGTTCCACAGTGTCAGGAGTTTCCCACACCTTTCGACAGACGAGATTTCGTAGCTCATCAAAAGGGGGAGACATCCATGAGGTGGAAGGTTGAGACCAGAAAGCCTTCAGGAACACCGATTCCTCATCAGAAGGGGATTTGGAGGGCCAGCTGCCTCTCTGATGTGAGAGACTCATCCGGGGAGTCAATGTGTTTCCTCTTTCACAATCACTTTCTGACAGGCTCCTCAGGCAAAAACTCTGGGGAAACGTCAGAAAGTTGGTGACCACTCATGGAGGTATCCTGAGGCCTTGGGTCTCCACTGTCCATGGATAGAGGGTGATCTGAAACTGACACCGGTGCTGGAGGGGGCAGAGTGTTGGTGCCGTAGGATGCAGCTGACAACCTGGCCAGCACCCTCCTCATAACCTCGAAGGCTGATCCCCCCGGCTCCAAAGGCCAACTAACTGTAGAGGATACTGTAGTAGCTCTCGGCACCTCGGAAATGAGGTCCGAAGCAGATGTCGGGACCAAGCTCACCCGAGCTGAAGCACCGAGAGGAAGGCTCAGAACCGATGAAGATCGAACCGAGCCCTCCCCCTCGGGCTCAGCTGGGGAACTGTGGACTCTCAACCCCGTGGGCAAAACCGACGGGGTTGGAGCAGAAATAGGAACCGAGAGGCCAGGCGAAGCTACTGGAACCGACCTAATGGCACCCAACGGAACCAACAACTCTGTCTCCGAGGGCCGAGAAAGGCTCAGAAGAGGAACAGCAAATGATGAAGGGGCCATGGTCTCTGGAGCCAACTGGGTCGGAGACGAAATCAATTTGACCAGCATCGATGACTGAAGCAGTTTCTTCACCACTATATCAATGTCCTCATCGGAAAGGGACCTCGAGGACCTGGAGGATATAGGTGGAGATCTGGATCTCCCTACAGAGGGAAACTGACGTGAAGGAGAACCCGGTCGAACAACTGGAGACTGGCTCCCAAGCAAAATATCCGTGACCGGCTCTGAAAGGTTGGGAGCCGATACAGACTTAGTCAATACACTACCTTCTGTCGGCACCAAAGCCAATGGAGCTGAAGGAGGAGAAGCTGTTCTAGCAACTTTCTCTGGAAGCTCCGAAGAAACAGACGGAGCAGAAGAGCGCTTCTTAGTAGTACTTTTGTACTTTTTAGCTGGAGAGGATATGGCACTGGAAGACTTAGCCAAGTCTTCCTCGAAGGAGTGTTTAAGCAGTTCTTTCAGAATGAGCTTGTACTTCCTCTCCTGTAGCACACGGAGACTAAAGGAATGACAAAACAAGCAGGACTCTTGGAGATGAAGAGCCCCCAAGCAGTACACGCACACGGAGTGCCCATCAGTCAAAGACATTTTATTGTTGCATTCAACACACATTTTAAAGCCCGACGGCCTGTGTTCCTTAGAATCCTTAGACATGCTGTATAAAGTAGTATACACACAGGGATAAGCTGCAAAACCACATGTACACACAAAAGACCTAACTAAACCCTGCACTGGAAACTAGAGCCTCTAACTAAAACGGCCTAGTAACCGACGGGAACAAAAACTACAGGGAGGACTAGGTCCTCTAATTTAAACGGGCCTAGCCCAAGGGAAACAAAGGCAGGATAACACCACTACCAGATGGCAAAACACTAAATAAGCTAACAAGTAACAGGAAGCACAAAACAAAAAGACCACACAGAAACAATGGGGAGGACTAGGTCCTCTAAATGAAATGGGCCTAGCCCGTGGGAAGAAAGGGAAAGAACGGGATACCAAAAACGACCAACGAAAAGGCCACACAACCAGCAAGAGAAGACACACACAGTACCTATGAAAATAGCTTTTTATGATCAACAAATAGCCAAAAATTTAGAAAAAAAGTATACTTAGCCACGGCCAAAAGCGAGACTACGTCTGAGCGTAACGAGATCTGGGGAATGGGCCTGTTGCATGATGGGATACCTCTTTAGCCAAGAGCCAACTGAAGGCTTTGAGCTAGAGTATGGCCGAGTCGGAGTCAAGGTTCGGCTCCAAACCCAGGGGTAAGAATGAAGGGAAGATTGGACTACATAACATCAGCAGTTCAAGGACTGATCTCCGAGGGACTCCACTTGTGACTGGGCTCTTTGCAGAGATGGACTCCCCAATTCTAACATCCTGGGTCCTGTCTGTGAGCCAAGATGACTATCCACCGGGTGACATACAAGTTTGTACTTAACCTCTTGAGTCTGTCAACAATGTCCGAGGAGTGAGGTATTGTGTCAAATGCTTTGGCCAGGTCAAGGTAGGCAGTGTGAACCATTCTGCCCTCATCCATTGCTTTCCACCAAGTTGAGTAGGCATGACCTGCCCTTGATGAAACCAAACTGGGTTGGGTCCAGTGTCTGGAGGTTTACCATATCACTAATTGATCATCTCCATGATAATTATTTCCATGGCTTTACTTACAAGACTAGTGAGACTTGTGTGTCTGTAGTTTCCAGGGTCTTTAGATGGCTCAGCTTTGTACAGAGGGATGACTGTTGCTGTTGTCCATTCATGAGGCAAGAAACCTGTTTGGAGGCTACAGTTAAATAGCAATTCCAGAGGGCCTGATAGGTCATGTTTCATGCTATTTAGAAAGCATCCTGGGATAGTGTCTTGGCCCACTGATGCAATGTTCTTGGCCTTAGAAAGAGCATTAAGGATCTGTTCCCTAGTGACAGCAGGGGGAGTTATATTTGATGGTATTTCCTGAGGGAAGGTTGAGGGGGAGACCGGATAAAGTTGGAGCTGAGTTTATCAGCCTGTAGGTTTGCCATATCTTCTGGCTCAGTATAGGTTGCTCCATTTACAGTGAGCTCTGCACACAACTGTGTATTGCCTTTGAGGTTGCTGACATAGCTAAAGAATGCCTTGTGGTAGTCCTTGGCCTGGGGGGCCAAATTTGGCTTTGGAAGATTTTATTTCTCCTCAGAGTTATTTTTTTTAGTTTGATGAGAGTGCTTTTATCCTGCTGGGTACTGCACCTCCCAATTTTTGCCATGATTTTCTTCCTTCTGTTATACAGCCTACTGATTTTGTGATTCCACCAGGGTGGCTTGTTCTTTGAGTTATTTCTGTACTTCTTCTTGTTGGGTAAACAGCTGCCTCTATGCAGCTATTAATGTGCTTGTACAGGATTTCTGTGAATAGCTCTGCATAGGCAGCATTGTTCTCAGGGTTTATAGGGGACTGAAATTTTGTCAGGTTATCACTTAATAGTAGAAAGTTAGCCTTAGAGTAGCTCCTGAATATTCCAGGTTTAATTTTTACTTCAAAGGAAACCATTTTGTGGTCTGACCTTACGTTACAGTACGGGGTGTGCAGCACTCTCCCATATCAGTGAAGAGCAGATCCAGTATGGTTGCACCCCTCGTTGGTGTACTGACAATCTGGTCCAGGGAGTTTGTGTTTACAAAATCCAGGAACCTCTGTGCCTGTACGCTTGGTGTTATATATGATTCCCAGTTAACAGTGGGGTAATTAAAGTTGCCCAGGAATATGGTATTGGGTTGGATGGTGAGTGTATTCAATAAGTTTACATAAATGGTATAGGTTTCCGAGTCATACAGGGGGACCTATAGCTTGCAAGGAAGAGGTATTGGAATTTCCCTCTGGTGATCTGAACATGGAGCAGCTCAAGTGCATTGTCCTATTTGACCAGCCTTGAGGTGAATTTACAGCTTTGAGGTGTACTTATTTTTGATGTAAATCGAGACACATCCAACCTAAATCCCTGTCTGTGTAGCAGGTATAAACACGTGGAAGGCATTATAACCTTGCACTGTCGGTGTGCTTTCCGTGGCTTTAAACCATGTCTCAATGACCACACAGACGTCAGCATTCTCTAGGGTGAAGAGAGATTCTAGGGACTGGAGTTCTTGTTTAAACTCCTAACCCTGAGCAGTAATACCTTCAGATTTTCTTGGTTTTGATTTGCCATGTCAGATGTACTTTCAGTTTGGCATTACATAAAAAGGCACTAAGAGAAAGACAATGTTTTAGCTAATATTCAAAAGCCTAGAGGGGAAAGATGCACACCATCCCTGGCAAAACAGCATGGTCTGTTGACCATCTCTTTCCATGCCAACAAATATTGCACCCCCTTAGAATGGCATCAGAAACTAAGCCAATTATTAAAGTCAGCCATCTTTTGTTCATATTGTGGCATCATCCTTGGAGAAGGTAAAATGCTACTCAGTGCTAAGCTCATACAAGCCTTTGACACATATTCCGAGAGCTCAATGATGTCTCTCTTTATATAGTCTAGGGAGGTACATCTCAGGTCATATTCTCCCACATGAACTATGACGGAGTCATTTGGATACTTGTGGTCCAAGGTGTGCATGCGTAATGTGGTGGATCCTAGCCCCTGATTAGCAACTGACCGTAACTTTCTCCTATCTCAGCTTGGTGAGAGGGACTTAGGTTTATGTCTCACGATAAGAATCTCCAATGACCAGAATGCTGGATTGTGTGGTGGCTTGCTCATGGGCTTAGAAGTAGGGACTCCATGAGATGTGGCTCTACATGTTGATGTGGGTGTTCTGAAAGAGAGCATTTGGGGCTGCTGAGAATATTTGTTATGTGTACTTTGTCTATGAGGTCTTTGGGGTTTAGGAAGGTTACATTTAAGTGCCTAAGCATACGTGGGTCTATATGTCTGCTTTGAATTGTGTGATGGGTGCAGTGTGTACTACTGACAAACTTATTGACACTAGCAGTACTTTTATGTGAGAGCTTTGCCTCCAATGACATTGTGTAAATAGACTTCTCGCATACCATATCAGTTTGTTTGAAAATTAACTGGTTGTCAGTAAACATAAAGCAATTTCTATATTGCCTCAGGATGCCCATATACACCAAGCTAGTAACGGAGATAGTGGGAAAGTTCATATCCATGGCAACAGACCATTTTTATCGATTAGACAGTTGGAGTGAGAATATAAAGCAATGTCAGGAGTATCTGGTTTGCAACTCTGGGGACAGTGCTGGTCACTGCAAACTAGTTGTCCTGTGGGCAACTAGGCATTGGTGAAAATTCAATCGTGCTTTTACAGGAAAAATGTCACTCAAGGTGTCTGTGTCTATACGGGGCACTACCAAACACTTGGGGGGAAACTAATAAGTAGACCTTGAAAATTTGGGGATGAAGTATTTTCTACTCTGAAGTTAGAAACAAATCAAGCAGTACTTAGTGAAAAAACAAAGAATTAAGAATTATCTTGTCAAGAATGATGAAAAGAGGGGAGTTGTGTGAAGGGCTACTGCCTGGCTACTACTAATGCTGGTCTCACCACAACTTCACTCTACTGGGATACAATGCTCTTTTGCTTCTTCTCTCATCAGAAACAAAACATCAGCACCAATCCCAAGATGAGAAGAAGGCCACAGCCTGTTTGCTGATCCAGTCCTGTCCCAGATAATGCAAGGGTCTGTAAGCTTGTTGTAGCCTTATCCTGATAGATGCCTTGAATAGTAATCAGACCAATCAGGAATGTCAAGCACACTCGCTGCCCAATGAAAAACAATCCAGAATCAATACACTCTGCTCCTTCTCTCACCAGGAACAGAATATAAGCACAAATTCCAAGCCGTCACCTATGATGCTATTATTAGGCTTTCTGGTGATCAGCAGTCTCCAGGAAATAATGTCCCTGTACTGTTTCTCTCACCAACAGAAAACAGAAGCACTAATCTCAAGATGACTACTGGAGAGGCAGAATGTGGGCTCTCAAATAACTGGTGGTCCTGCAATAGATGTTTAAAGGTAAGATGAAAAAAAATGGGTTAATATCCTAAGCACTGCAGTGTACACTAAGCAGTTAGATATGAAAAAGGGGGTAACTTAAGCTTTAGCTATCTAAGTGGAGAGCCACTAATTTTACAACAGCAAGATAGATTGAAAGGGGGTGGCACTTTTGTATTCTGATTCTATGTAATACAGTGGGATGGCCAATAAGTTTAAAAAGTTGAAGGGGAATGATTTCATAAAATGATAATTTTTGTGCTTACTCACAACAACCAGTGAAAGAGGAGAGGGAAGGAGATATATGGTCAAATTAACATAAGGATCAGGCAACTAGAAAGACAGCTGTGTTTAAGAACATAACATCAACAGGCTGGGAGGGAGGAAAACATTTCTGAGAGAGTCAAGAGACACAGCTGTGGTCTCTTTCCTAGTTTTAATATGCAATTAAAAGCAGAATGCAAGTAAACAGTGTAAAGAAAACAAATAACAGTATACAAAATAGAAGAAGACAATAAACTAATACAAAATACAAGAAAGCATAAGCAAACTGACCTTTCCCTCACAGCAAGTTGTGGCACAGTCTGGGTGAGCTCTTCTAGTAAAGCTTTGAAATGTTTTATTTTACCCCTTAAACAGAAGGTGTAGTTCTTAGCTCCACCCCCTCCGTTCACAGATAATTCACCTAAATTCACATCAAGAAAATGCTAACAAACATTCCTCATACTTTCATAATTAGTCAGAACAAAATTTAACATACGAGCCTGACAATTCGAAATTCAGAACATCAAAGTTGCAGAAGCATAAACTTTTCCCCTGTGGTAGGATTGGAATTATCAAAACAGTTAGCAGTAGAAGGATTAAATAAAGCTATAGCAGCTGGGTCAGGTTTGGGAAAAGTATATAAAAACTTAAAAGATTGTAGAACTTTATAGGTTCATGGCTGTGCACTAGGCTAATGACCCCAAGGGCCTTTTTAAGCCTAGACATGCATCCCAAATCTCTGACAAGTTCTGGTACCCTTGATATAAGCATGACCTTGGGAGACAAAACATTTACAGCATGGGAGATGAACCATTTACTAGATTATGTCTGAATAGTGTAAGTGAAGGTACTTTGATGTGGAGATAAAGAAGATTTTAAAGAAGTGCTATTCTCTGTGATACATAACTATCCTTCCAACATGTTCTATTTATGTTGTAGTAGAGATTAACATCTCTTGAGGGGGAACTTCCAAGATAGTTGCATACTGAGTAACAGCTTAATTTCTGCTCCCCCACTGTGAAAACAGAAACTCAGAAAAGAGAGCCAGTGAATTTTTGGGGTAAATTTCAAAAACTGGCTAGTAAGTGCAAATCCTGGATGCCAGCAAAAAAAAAACAAATTCAGAGAACTTGGAAACAAAGTTAACCACAAAAGGTGAGGAAAAAAACAATGACTAGGAAGAACTCTGCAGTTGTTCAGAAAAAAGCAGTGCAAGCTACAGTTATGATGCAAGACATGACTTCTAGTAAGCTACAGGTTCATAGGTTGGTACTAGGCTATCGGCCCTAGGGCCTATACAAGCCTAGCCATAACAGTTCCCTGGCTATTTCTACCCAGGACATTTACTTCCCTGGTCGCCTGTCTAGCAGGGCGACTGACATGATCCCCGGGGTGAATTTCCTATCTCCCATCCAGTCATCAAGTTCCTTTTGAAGAGGGATAAAGAGGCGCTCTGTTTGACATGTATGGGCATTCTATTCCAGAGTATGGGAAGTCTCTGGGACAGGAACCTATCCCTCCAGCATGTTTTGTTCATTGTGATAACCAGGTTTAGATCCATGGAGCATGTGGCTCTGAGGGACTGGGATTTCTTTAAGTGTAGCATGTCCAACAGCTCTGGGTTTGACATGGCCTTGTATGTTAAGCAGAGATCGCCTCTGAGTAGACAATATGCGACAGAGTATAGCTGGAGTTTTTTTTAGACAGTCAGCATAAGGCATCTGCTTTAGGCCTGTGATTCTTCTAGTGAGGTATTTCTGTGGCCTTTCCAACTGTTGCAGGTGTCTTGTGAGGTATATACCAAACAGGACATTGTAGTCTATAATGGGTCTAATGAGGGATGAGCACAGTGGGACAATGACCTCCTTTTTTCTGGATGAAAAGCCCTTCATGATGAGATGTGCCACATAGAAGGATTTTCTGACTGTTGTGGCAATGTGGTTATTGAAGGTGAGACCACTGTCCACCTGTGTCCCTAAGTCCCTTATCACACTTTCAGTGTTTAGTGTACTGCCACTTATGTGGTAATTCATGGGTACATGGTTTTTCCCAAAGGGGATAACTATACATTTCTTGGCATTGAGCTTGAGCCCATGGTTCTGGCACCAAGCATCTGTCTCTGTAAGGCCCTTTTGTAGAATATCCACATCGCTTGGGGATTCGATAATTGCTCCCAGTTTGCAGTCATCTGCAAACTTTGTTAGCCAAAGTCCCTTGGTGTTGACCTATACTTTGGAGAAGTAGATGCCAAACAAGAGTGGTCCCAAGACTGAACCCTGTGGTACTCCACTTGTCTGGAGCTGGACTTGGAGTCGGCTACTTTTATAGGAAAAAAATAGGTCAACTGTACTCACAGCCCATTAAAATAAACAAAACACTGATAGAGTACATCAAATCAAATAACAAAAGGCTGGATAAAATGGAAGAAGCTTTAAACAGATATTCAGATGAGGTGATAAAACTGCAAAAACTGGAGTGCTCAAGAAGAGATATTTCAAAAAAATAACAGAATTAGATGACAGAGCACACAGGGAAAACATGATATTTTCTGCTGTACCAGAGAAGCTGGAAGGAACAGACTGTATTAATTTTATTAAAGTACAAATAAGCAACTAGACTGGCATTCCACAGCTGGAGTTGTTAAATGAAATGACACATCGTGTGTATATTCCAAACCTGGCCATGAGAAAGTAACCTAGACCTTTAACAGTAAAGATGCAATCCTACCAGCAGGAGTTAATTTTGTCAAAACTGTGGCAGAAGGACAGAGTACGAAGAGTGGGAGACAGTATAGTGTTATGGAAAACGATGACTCAGTGTACACCAGGCAGAAGAGGAATAAATGTATTCCACTAAACAGGGAATGTCCAGAAGCAGGCATGAGATTCAAACTGCTGCACCCAGCTGTCTTCAAGGTATTCTTCCATGGAAGGACAAAATAATTTTTGATGAAGTACATGCTAAGGAGAAAATACAAAAGTCTGTCCACAAAAAGTGAGCTGTGAAACAGGAGATTCTGCTTCCTGTTCTTCTGGTAATAAAGATCACAGAGGGACTTGTACCTGTGAAACCTTTTCCAATGTTTCAAAGGAAAATGTTGGAAAGAAGGAAAAGAGTATGGGAGCTGACTAGAAGGATGAGTATGTTGGAAATGAAGCGGTGGCAGGATTCGGAAGATGGAGATGAAAATAAAACCAGTAACTTAATGTGGTATTACAATGCAATAATTATATTTGTGAAATGAGAGAGCAAGAAAATATGGAAATACTGGACTTTTTCATAATATGTTGGATTTGTGGGAGACTCTAAAGCGTATGCCATACTTCATATTATTAACGTTCGGAAAAATACTTTGGGGAGGGGAAGAGAGGAGAGAAAGTTAACTATAAGTAAAGAAAACATTTTATTAACAGTACTATTTTTGAAATCTACAGTTTTATTTGCATGCTATAAAGTTTTCTCAGTTATTTTTAAGTGTAATGGGTATTGTAAACAGGTGCTGCTATTCTTTTTTATTTCTTTTCTTTCTCTCTTCATCTTTCTTTCTTCTTAATCAGTTTTAAGAAATGTAGGCACTGCAATGTAAAAAAAAAAAAAAAAAAAGAGAGAGAGCATGACAAAATAAAAATGAATGCGCTTTTTCTCATTCTCACATGGGGGAATGACTGGATTAGGGACCTTAGACTGATTTAGTAAAATGTTTTAAGAGAAAGCAAGTGTAAGAAAAAGAATATTGAATATTATGAGGCTTTTTTCTAGCAAATGAATGTATTCATAGTAGCAGTTCTGTATGTGGCCCTCATGCCTCCAGGGAAACAATCTGATAAAGAGAAACTGGCTGTCTGGTTCTCATGTCTCCATGAAGACGATCTGATAATGAGAAACTGGTTACACTAGTGGAGAGCGAATGGCTGGGGAAAAAGGAAAAGAAAAATGGGCTAGAAGATAATGTTCTCTGAAAGCATTCAGGGTTTTTCCCAGCTGGGAGAGCTACAAACATAAGACAAAAACAGTTAGCACTTAGAAGCATAGATTGCACCATGCGTCTTAGCATTGATAACCTTTCTTTTAGATTCACTCAAGTTTGTAAGTGTGGCTGTCAATTTGGGATATTTATTTGTATTAGGAGGGTAAAATTCAATATTTGAAGATGAACATAGTTTTGTGTGTTAGTATTACGTTAATAGGTTTTTCGAGGGTACTTTTTTTTTTCTTTGAGGGCTTTCAATAAAACAAAATGTTTTATAAGTTGTGGTGTAGGCTCAAACGGATATGTCAAGAAACAACTATATAACGGTTGAACCTGCCAAACAGTGTATGCATGTAACAAAATTTAATACAATGATGCTTTCTGTAATGTCTTTAAATGTCAATGGTCTCAGAGATATTACAAAAAAGAAAGAGCAGTGAACTATATTAAAAATATAGAGAGGAAACCGCTATGTTACAGGAAAGAACTGAACATGTGAATTTGATAAAGAAAGGTTTTCAGGATCATTATTCAGCAGAATACCTGGGACAAAGGAAAAGAGGAGTACTTAACATTAATTGCAAGAGGAACTTCAATAGTGATACAAGAGGGTAAAAAAAAGATAATGGCAGATTTGTACTGCTAAGGGGTTACTGGCAAGGGAGGACAATTACACTGGCATGTATTTATATTCCACCTAAAACTGCCACAATGGAGCTTAAGAAAATTCTAGGAGACATAATAAGCTTTCAGTAAGGAATATTACTTAAAGGTGGGGACTGGAATTTGATCTGCAACAGTGAAGATGTGTCTGGGGGCCAGAAAAAGGAAAATATAAGAAAGGAAGGTAGATTTTTGAAGAAATTTATGAAAGTATTTGACATGGAAGATGTGAATTCAGTAATAGGAGTTTGGAGTGAATTTACATATTATTCCCCAAGATATAAAAACTGGGCTAGGTTAGACAGTATTTACATTTCTCACAGGAACATTTGCATTTAATTGGAGGTCTTGATACGCACCCAATAACTATTTCAGATCATGCACAATTAATAACTAAAATAAAAACCACAGGATTATGAAATAAAAATGAGACACTGGCACTTTCCCACCTACCTTCTGAAAAGAGAGGAATTTAAGGGTAGTGGAGATTATTCACAAGCTATTCAAGAGGATAGAAATTTCTTCTGAAAATATAGCTAGGGAATGGGAGAAAAATATGATGGAGTTTAGAAATAGGGTGGAAATAAAGGAAACTATGGTTAAGAAGCAACAAGAATTATTTAGAAGGAATAAAAAGAAGTTATGTACTCACCATAACGTTCCATGTTTGTTGTCCTTGATCTCGCCTTCCTTATTGTTGGTTGAGTTCAGAGCCGATCCTCGGCTCCGACTCGACCGTAATCTAAAGCTCGAGAGCTTCCACTGGCTCGAGGCTGGACCCTATCCTATCATGCCTAGCGCTAGTTACCCAGATCTCGTTTGTGATAACCTATAACACTAGACTACAATATGGAGATATATAAACTATAGGCATATATAATATTGGTGTATATAGACATACATATATAAGAAAACCACCAAGCCATAAGTAGAAACTCTTAGTCTATTCAACTCATAAAGCAGGAAGGGAATCAAGGTCTATATAGCCAAAGAAGGATAACTCCTCTTGATCCTCCAGGAGGGGGACGTAGGGTGGGATGCAAGGAGGAAGGTGAGATCAAGGACAACAAACATTGAATGCTATGGTGGATACATAACTTCTTTATATTATGTTGTCCCTATTTTGACTTCCTTCTTGTTGGTTGGGACCGCGTCTTCAGCACCTTTTCCTTGGGTGGCTTAATGGAATAAACTCTTTAGGACCATGGAACCAAAGGATGCCCTGTTCCTGGAGGCCACATCTACTCTGTAATGAGTGATGAAGGTATGGGGGTTAACCCATGTAGCTGCTGCACAAATTGAGTCTAAAGGCAGTCTGGCCGGCCTGAAAGGCAGTAGAGGTAGACAAGGCCCTGGTTGAGTGTCCTCGAATTTTTCCTGGCAGTTGTTTGTTCTGTGAGTTATAGACGCAAGTAATGGTGTCTGAAATCCATTTTGATAAAGTTACTTTTGAGACTGAAGTTCCCTATGTGTTTTCTGCAAAGAATACAAACAATTGATCAGATTGTCTGAATTCTTGTGTCCTCTGTAAGTAAAAACGTAATTGTCTATGAACATCCAGTTGGTGGAGTTTATACTCTGCCTTGCTGCCATGGTTCGGGAAGAATACAGGTAGTTCTATTGATTGATTCAGCTTGAACTCTGAGCAAACTTTTAGTAGAAAGGAGGGGTTGGTTCTGAGAGAAACCCTATCTTTGTGAAAAATTAAATAAGGGGGACGAACAGAAAGAGCTTGTAATTCTGATACCCTCTTAGCTGAGGTAATGGCGATGATGAAAATCGTTTTCCAAGTCAAAAAGTTTAGAGTTTAAGAACTAGCCGGTTCGAATGGAGGAAAAATCAAGGTAGCTAGAACTAAATTTAGATCCCAAGGAGGAAGTGGTTCTCTTATTGGGGGGTCTCAAAAGGAGAGTACCCCTCAGAAAAGCTTTGTATAGCCTGTGGGACATAACGATGGAACCCACTTCTCCCACATGAAAGTTGGAAATAGCAGCCAATTGAACTCGGACAGTTGTTGCTGCTGCCCCTTTGTTAAAAGTTTCAGCAAGGAATTCTAGAATCTTTGAAATAGGTGCAGTAAAAGGATCAATATTATTTTTGTCTGCTCAACAAGAGAACCATTTCCATTTGCTAGTATACAGCTTTCTCGTACAGGATTTGTGAGAGGAAATTAGAATATGTTGTACTGCTGGGGAGATGTCAGGAAGCCTGGCTAAGCCGGGAAGTGGAGGAACCAAGCTGTCAGCTTGAGGGTCTATAAGGAAGGATGGAGTGTGCCCGACTGATGCATCAGCAGTTCCTGAATTGGGTCCAGAATCCAAAGCTTTTCCTGAAGACAGGCCATAGAAATGGAAACCAGATTTGATGAGGCCAGTAGAGGGCAATGAGAATTAGCTTGTAACCCACCAATTTTGCTTTCTGAAGAACCTTGGGAATCATAGGGAACAGGGGAAAGGCATACAGAAGTCCCGGGGGCCAATCGTGAACAAGTGCATCCCTGGGTGACTGTGGCAAAATAGCTGCTGCATTTGGCACTGATTGATGTGGCAAAAAGATCGTAGCAAGTCTGGCCCCACTTGTGAAAAATCTGGTTGGCAATATCCTGTTACAGAGACCACTCTTGAGGCATAAATATAGCCCTGCTTAGCTTGTCCGGTATCATGTTGGATTTCCCCAGGATGTACGTCGCAATTGGAAAGCATTGGTAAGACATCGCCCATTACCATACTCTTAGAGCCTCTCGGCACCAGGGATAGGATCTGGCTCCACCTTGCTTGTTGATGTACCATACCATCGACATGTTGTCTGTCCTGAGAATTGCAATTGTCCCCTTGGAGGGCGTTTATGTTGAAGTGGTACTCATGTTGTTGCCAGGTCCCATGAACAGTCTGTCCCAGGTAATGCCCCCCACCCTATCTGGGAAGTGTCTGTGGTTACTGTGGCCACTGGTTGGGGGGAGGATGAACGGTCTGCCTATCGTCAGCTGGGTGGACTGAAGCCACCATTTTAGGTCCTTCTTGCAGGTCTCCATGATGAGAATTCTGTGGGACATGGGTAGATCTTGTATGGACCATTGAGCAAACAAGAGCCACTGCAATAACCTCATGTGGAAGCGCACCAAGGGAACTAGCATTACTGCTGCCACCATCAAGCCCAGGACTTTCAGAACAAATCTTGCTTGAGTCTTTTTCCTCCCAATTAAAATTGCAACCTGGTGTCGAATGGTCAACACCCTCTCCTGAGGCAATTTTGCTATCATGTTATTGGTGTCTAGATCTGCCCCTATAAATGTAATATATTGACAGGGCAACAAGGCAGACTTTTTGTAGTTTATAGTGATGCCTAGCTGAGAGCAGAGGTGGATTGTGGTGTCCCTAGTCTCGGTTAGTCGATGCTCGGTGGTGGCGGTAAGGAGCCAGTTGTCCAGATATGGAAACACCCAGAATCCTAGATGCCTCAGATGATCCGTGACAACTGCCATGCATTTGGTGAACATGCTGTGGTGAGGCCAAAGGGCAGAGCTCTGAACTGGTAGTGACTGGCTCCCAGCAGGAAGCATAGAAATCTCCTGGATCGCCTGTTCATCTTGATATGGTAGTACGCATCCTGGAGATCAATGGAGCACATCCAATTGTCCTTTCCCAGGAAGGGAAGTAAGGACTGCAGTGTCACTATCTGGAACTTTGTCTTCTTGACAGACTTGCTGAGTCTGCTGAGGTCCAAAATGGGCCTCCAGTCCCCTGTTTTCTTTGGTACTAAAAAGAACCTTGAGTAAGTTCCGGATCCGATTTGGTCTGCGGAGACTTCTTGGATGACTCTTTTTCTTAGCAACTTTTGAACTTCTAGAGTTGCCTGTTCCCTTAGATTGGGTGGCACATCTGGGATGGATTTTTGTTTCCTCAGAAGAAGTAGCATGGATAAAGGAATACCGTATCACCTGGATATTATCAACTGTACCCATGTGTCTTTTGTGATATTTTGCCAGGCTTCTGGGTACAGTGACAATTTTCCTTCGACTGCCTCCAGAGGTGGACAGGCAGGCCTCCTTTCAGGAGTGCTAGAAGGGCCTACTAGAGAAAGTATCTCTGTCATCCTGACTCTGTGGACCCCCTCGGCCATGAGGGTGGCATCTCCCATTAGTATTCCCCCTCTGCCCCAGGGGGGAAAATCACCACGTGTGTCAGGCACAGCTCCCTGGGATTTCTGGAACCACATTTTTCCACCTTTTTGACCTTTGGGATAAGGTCTAGAAGGTATGGAAAAACGTACTCCCATAGCAGAGAGCATCTTGCCATCCTGCTTGCAACTAGTTAGAGTCTCTTTTACCTTAGGCCCGAATGACGAGCCATCAAACAAAAGGCGTTAGTAAAGGAGGACTTGAAGGGCTCCACAAACTGACAAAGGCGCATCCAGGAATGTCTCCGTAAGGCAACTCCTGTGCCTGCACCCTGCTCACTCCATTGGCTGCATAGGAAATAAGCCACATGGAGGAATGAACTACCAAAGATAAGGTTGCAAGCTGAGAAGCAGTTCTATCTGCAGCACCCGCAGTTGTAGGATCTTGTAGGGCATTTCCTAGCTCTTTCAGGAGATCCCGCTGAAGATGGGTGAAATGGGGTAAATAATTCAGTGACCCGAGAGTAAAGACCACTGAAGAAAAGACACACTTCCTGTATTTGTCCATCGTATGGGGGACTCTGTTCGGCGGATGGACAGAAGTAGAGCTCTCTGCCAATTCCTTCTTAGTGGCTGCCGCCGCCACCACCATAGCATCAACTGGCATGCCCTTGGTTAGGAAAGGTTTGTCATCTGGTGCAGTTATGAACTTATTGGGCCTCCACAGAATTGGTGTGATAGATTGAGGAGAACTCCACGCCTTTCGACTTACTACCCCTAGCAGCGGGTTGAAGGGAGGAGACACCCAAGAGGTGGAGGGTCGGGAACAGAATGCATCCAGGTACACGGATACGTCTTCAGAAGGGGAAAGGGACTTCCAGCCACCCCTCTGCTTGAGGATTTCCAGGATGTCCGAGAATGAGAGATCATCAGAGGGGGACCGTGGGGACCCTTCTGAGTCCTCCAAGTCCATGTCTGATGCCAGGGACTCAGGGGAGTCCACATGCTTTCTATTACATATCCTCTTCCGAGGGACCTCCTCATTGGGATGCTCTGGGGAGGATTTGGAAGAAGGGGGGTCGCCCAATGGGACATTGGTTCCCTACGCTTAGAATGGAGGGGTGGTGAGAGGGAAGACACTGGCTCCATAGGGGATGGAGTAGCTGAAGCAGAGGGAGGAGCTGTCTGAGAGAACAGCACACTCCTCATCACCATGATCCCGGCCCAAGAGGGTTCCCAGCTCTGAAGAGTCAAGAGACCTCTCCCGCACTGAGGTGATGGCTCTGAGGCCGATGTGGGAGCCGAGCTCACCTGCGTCGAAGCTCCAAGAGGGAGAGTGGGGTCAGACAAGGGTCTGATGCCGCTTCCCCCCTCGGAGCAGACGAGGGAGTGTCGGCTCCCAGATCCTTCGATAGAAGGAGGTATCGAGGAGATCGGAGCAGATGTTGGAACTGAGAGACTGGAGGTTTTTGGAACGGACGGTTCCACCACAATGACTTCCATGCACTCCGGCTCCGAGCTCGGGTGAGTCGAAGGAGCAATAGACAATCCGGGGGGGGGGGGTAGAGTAGTCGGCTCCACATCCATACGGGCTGGGCTCGATAAGATTTTGGCGAGAGCTTGTGTCTTGAGTAGGCTCTTCACCACCCTCTCAACATCAGTCTGATAGACTCCTGAATGACCGAGAGGAGTGGGTGGAAGATAGGTGACTGCCCACCACAGACTGGAGAAGCGGTGACTGTGAAGTGGACCATACTGGTTCCAAAGAAGGAGACCTAGTCCTTTTGTGACTCCTAGATGGCTCCGAGGACACTGACGGAACCGCAGGAGGTAAAGTCTTGTCAGACCCGAGAGGTTTCGGATCAGACGAACTGGAGGATTTCTCTCTGTGTTTTGACGGTTCCATGGTCGGAACAGACGGAGATGTTGGTTTGGAGGATTTTCCTGGTTTACTTGCCTGATTCCCTTCCACTGGTGTGTCAAAGGGTCCTTTTAGTAATCCTCTCAGTATAAGTTTGTTTTTGCGCTCCTGCAGGACTCTGGTGCTGAAGACATGACAAATGGAACATCAGTCCTGCAGGTGCACTGCTCCCCAGGCAATAAACACAACTCGTATGTCCATCAGTCAGGGACACTTTTTGGGAGAACAAATCACACTTCTTGAATCCAGAAGGTTTGGATTCTTTGGGTGCTTCTTTAGACATTATTGAAGGTACAAAGAGCAATAAGCACAATAAACTATAGTTATAGGTATCAAGAAAAAGAGAAAACGTACAAGTCTACAATAACAACAACAACACTATATCTAATTTTTTTTTTTTTTTTTACAATAAGTAACGGAAGGTAACGGAAGAGGGAGAGCCTCTAAGTTAAATGACAACTCCCCTCTAACTTAATCGGCTAACTCCTTAAGCAGAAAGGGAAAAGGAGGGAATAAGGGGAAGTCCTCTAACTAAAAGCGAGCCGAGGGCAAGGGGGAATCCTCTAAGTAAAAATGGATTTGAAAGGGAGGAGATAGGCCATAAGGAAAAATGATGACCTAATCAACAACAACCAGAAACAGAGATAGGGACCCTTAGACAACTACTTCTAATCTATAGAAAGATTTCCTGAAAAAAATTAAGATTTTAGTACACAATATAACAAGAAAAATCAAAAACTGAGCCTGAGCCAGTCTCCAGCAATCTCGAGGCTTCAAGCGGCAAATGAGATCTGGGTAACTAGCGCTAGGCATGATGGGATAGGGTCTAGCCTCGAGCCAGTGGAAGCTCCTGAGCTTTAGAATACGGCCGAATCTGAGCCGAGGATCAGCTCAAAACCCAACCAACAATAAGGAAGGTGAGATAGGGACAACATAACATCAAATGTTAAAGTATTGCAGAATAGGGGGAATCTCAAAAAACAAGAGGAGGATCAACTACAGAATTCTAAGCAGAAAATAAGGGATTACCTTGATAATATGCATGAGTATAGAAAGACTGCCATTAAGCAACTTTTTTTTTTTTTATAACACTATAACACAAAAACTTTTAGCACCAGGGGCGGCTCGTGGCATAGGGCTGCCGGACTGCAGCCCCCTCAAAAAGAAAAAAAGAAAGAAAAAAAAAATGAAAAATAAAAAAAAATATTTTTTTAAAATTCGCGGACTTCGCGCATGCGCATAGACCGAGTCCCGGCTTATCGGTCTATGCGCATGCTCAAGGCAGCCCGGCCGTCCCCATAGGGGGACACAAGGAGCGTCTGTGCACTTTTACAGTGCACAGACCCGCCAGGATTATGGGACGCGTCCGGACTGCAAGAGGAGCAGCAGGGACTCGGGACAGTGCCTTAGGGGCGTCGGGAAGGAGCATGTGGATCTCGCGGGTCTTCAGTATTGCGCGGGAAGGATGTATGTACGGACGTTAACTCTGGATGTATTCATTCAGGTAAGGTGCCTTTCAATTTACAATGTTTATTTTTCTTGAGTTTGTGCTTTTTCTTTTTATTTGTGTATGGTGCTTGTGCTTTACTGGAGTTTGTGTATGGTGCTTGTGCTTTACTGGAGTGTGTGTGTGTGTGTGTGTGTGTGTGTGTGTGTGTGTGTGTGTGTGTGTGTGTGTGTGTGTGTGTGTGTGTGTGTGAAAATGCCCCAGGTGCTTATGGTGGTGTGGTAGGGAATGCCTCAGGCTTGAACCCTGTACCCTGTATGCAGGTGTTAAAGACTTGAGTTCCTACCCACCACCATTTGTAAAAATTTCAGATTTTTACCTCATATTCGATCTGATCTGTTCCTCATAATATCTGTGGTTTGTAAATGTTGCAATGCTTGATATTTGATGGTGTAGTAGTAGCATTGTTGCCTCACAGCTGCAGGTTCTTGGGTTTGATTCTTGGCTGGGGTTCCTTCTTTGTGGGGTCTGTATCTTCTCCCTGTGTTTGTGTGGGTTTGCTTTTGTGCCCTCCCATGTTACAAAGACATGTCTGCATTATTTCTTCCTGGGCCTCTGCTGAAAATTTGTTTATTTGTTCCAAGTCAGACTGTCCTGATTAAAAATGTTAAATAAAATTGATAGGCATTTGAATTTCAGACTTAAGGGTTTCTGAATGTTTAATTCCTTGCGTATTTGATGGTGCAGTGGTAGTATTGTTGCCTCACAGCTATAGGTTTTCTGGTTTGATTCTTGGTTGGGGTGGCTTCTGTGTGGAGTCTGCATCTCCTCCATGTGTTTGTGTGGATTTGCTCTGGTGCCCTGCCATTTTACAAAGACGTGTCTGCAGTTGTAATCCCTGCTGAAAATTGGTTTTGTTCTGTCCGCAGTAAAATTGACAGGCATTTGAATTTCAGACTTCAGGTTTCTGAATGTTTAATTCCTTGTATAATTGATGGTGCGGTGGTAGTATTGTTGCCTCACAGCTATAGGTTTTCTGGTTTGATTCTTGGTTGGGGTGGCTTCTGTTTGGAGTCTGCATCTCCTGCCTGTGTTTGTGTGGATTTGCTCTGGTGCCCTGCCATTTTACAAAGATGTGTCTGCAGTTTTAATCCCTCGTCTCTGCTGAAAATTGTTTTTGTTCTGTCCGCAGTAAATTTGACAGGCATTTGAATTTCAGACTTCAGGTTTCTGAATGTTTAACTCCTTGTATAATTGATGGTGCAGTGATAGTATTGTTACCTCACAGCTATAGGTTTTCTGGTTTGATTCTTGGTTGGGGTGGCTTCTGTCTGCATCTCCTCCTGTATTTGTGTGGATTTGCTCTGGTGCCCTGCCATTTTACAAAGACGTGTCTGCAGTATTAATCCCTGCATCTCTGCTGAAAATTGTTTTTGTTCTGTCCGCAGTAAAATTGACAGGCATTTGAATTTCAGACTTCAGGTTTCTGAATGTTTAATTCCTTGCAGATTTGATGGTGCAGTGGTAGTATTGTTGCCTCACAGCTATAGGTTTTCTGGTTTGATTCTTGGTTGGGGTGGCTTCTGTGTGGAGTCTGCATCTCCTCCATGTGTTTGTGTGGATTTGCTCTGGTGCCCTGCCATTTTACAAAGACGTGTCTGCAGTTTTAATCCCTGCTGAAAATTGGTTTTGTTCTGTCCGCAGTAAAATTGACAGGCATTTGAATTTCAGACTTCAGGTTTCTGAATGTTTAATTCCTTGCATAATTGATGGTGAGGTGGTAGTATTGTTGCCTCACAGCTATAGGTTTTCTGGTTTGATTCTTGGTTGGGGTGGCTTCTGTTTGGAGTCTGCATCTCCTGCCTGTGTTTGTGTGGATTTGCTCTGGTGCCCTGCCATTTTACAAAGATGTGTCTGCAGTTTTAATCCCTGCGTCTCTGCTGAAAATTGTTTTTGTTCTGTCCGCAGTAAAATTGACAGGCATTTGAATTTCAGACTTCAGGTTTCTGAATGTTTAATTCCTTGTATAATTGATGGTGCAGTGATAGTATTGTTACCTCACAACTATAGGTTTTCTGGTTTGATTCTTGGTTGGGGTGGCTTCTGTCTGCATCTCCTCCCTGTATTTGTGTGGATTTGCTCTGGTGCCCTGCCATTTTGCAAAGATGTGTCTGCAGTTTTAATCCCTGCGTCTCTGCTGAAAATTGTTTTTGTTCTGTCCGCAGTAAAATTGACAGGCATTTGAATTTCAGACTTCAGGTTTCTGAATGTTTAATTCCTTGTATAATTGATGGTGCAGTGATAGTATTGTTACCTCACAACTATAGGTTTTCTGGTTTGATTCTTGGTTGGGGTGGCTTCTGTCTGCATCTCCTCCCTGTATTTGTGTGGATTTGCTCTGGTGCCCTGCCATTTTGCAAAGACGTGTCTGCAGTATTAATCCCTGCATCTCTGCTGAAAATTGTTTTTGTTCTGTCCGCAGTAAAATTGACAGGCATTTGAATTTCAGACTTCAGGTTTCTGAATGTTTAACTCCTTGCAGATTTGATGGTGCAGTGGTAGTATTGTTGCCTCACAGCTATAGGTTTTCTGGTTTGATTCTTGGTTGGGGTGGCTTCTGTGTGAGTCTGCATCTCCTCCATGTGTTTGTGTGGATTTGCTCTGGTGCCCTGCCATTTTACAAAGACGTGTCTGCAGTTTTAATCCCTGCTGAAAATTGGTTTTGTTCTGTCCGCAGTAAAATTGACAGGCATTTGAATTTCAGACTTCAGGTTTCTGAATGTTTAATTCCTTGCATAATTGATGGTGCGGTGGTAGTATTGTTGCCTCACAGCTATAGGTTTTCTGGTTTGATTCTTGGTTGGGGTGGCTTCTGTTTGGAGTCTGCATCTCCTGCCTGTGTTTGTGTGGATTTGCTCTGATGCCCTGCCATTTTACAAAGACGTGTCTGCAGTATTAATCCCTCGTCTCTGCTGAAAATTGTTTTGTTCTGTCCGCAGTAGAATTGACCGGCATTTGAATTTCAAACTTCATGTTCTTCAGAATACATAGTAGCACAACCTTTTTTCTAGCAATTTTCTAAGTTTATAAGATGAATATTTTAAATTTGTCCCTATTTTTGGGACTGTATTCCCCATTATTGGCTTCGTCCAGGTTTTGTGCTAAGGTTGACAGCTATGGCAAGAACTGAATTCACTGAATATGGACTGTAGAATTGTGCATATTTACTGATAAAGGTGCACTGTAGAATTGTGCATATTTACTGATAATGGTGGACTGTAGAATTGTGCATATTTACTAATAATGGTGGACTGTGGAATTGTGCATATTTACTAATAATGGTGGACTGTAGAATTGTGTATATTTACTAATAATGGTGGACTGTGGAAGTCTGAGTAGACTTTTTATGATAAATGTTCTCAACTGGGCAGTTTTGCCATTATGGGTGCATATGTTTTGTTTCATTGCTTACTGGAAAAATGTTCAAAACAAATTTAAAACACCCTCTAACAAGTGTACTGTATTGTACAAGGAATATAATTTTAGTACAATGAGGAAGGTGTATCAAAGAGCACATGTATGTTTCATATGCAAGGGCCTATGATTCGAAAACAGCCCAAAATTAATCTTTATCTGCCACTGGCAAAATGTATTTTCTTTGAATGTGGGTTTCAATGCTGTTTCAATGAATGTGAGTTTCAAGGGCAGAGAAGTTTTAATGCTAAGTTTTCATTGTGAGACTGCATTGCTTTGTTTAACAGATTACTTAATGTTTGTGCTGTAAAATACAAAATAAAACTTTCAAATGAAGTCCAATCATTGAAGTAAAGCAGTATGCACATTAGTGTTTATGGTAAATGGAGTGAAATAGCCAAGTAATGGTTAATTGGAATGGCTGCAGAGGCTCCAGTTCAACCATTATTTTGTCAGGGGAAGGGCAGCAAACTCAGACAGGCCCAGCTGAACTATACCTCCCAACTGTCCAGATTTTCAAAGAATGAATAGATTTTTGCTTCTTATTTTTGGTTTGTTGTTCATAAAATTTGTAGTTTTAATTCCTAAATGATTTGCCAGAAGTCACTAAATAATAAGTTTCAGACTTCATAACCTTCATAAAAATGCATGTTAAAGTAAGAGCCGTTCTATCAACTGTCTCAATTTATACAAGAGCAATTTTAGTACTGTTTATATGTGCCCCCAATATATTTGGCCTTGTTCAGATTTACTGCATTAACAGGTTGAGAGGTACATGCAAATAAATTGCTTTATAGAATTAGGCATAGCCAACCTCTCAACTGTCCCCAATTTTGGCTCAAAATGTTGCTCTTCCCCTAATAATCCCTCCGCAAAATAGCAATTTTGGAAGAAAACATGGAGGGTTTACAATTAAGAAATAACTGTAATAATCAAAGTTATAGATTACTTGAAATGCATGTAGATTCTTTTATTTTGTCAGCTGCTCAAGGTAGCAGTACTAATAATAAAGTGTCCCTTCTTTGACAGGTAGAAGCTGTATTGTGTGTCTATTTTATATTTTTGCATCACATTTTTGGTCCATTTTTCATAAAATTGTGTTTTTGGCAAATTAGTGACAAATCACTAAAGACTGAAGTTAGAAAATGACAGACATTTGAGTTTCAGATTTTATACCCTTCAGAAAATTCATACTAATGCAAGACCTATTCTATTATCTTTCTAAGTTTATTAGAGCAATATTTAAAAATTGTCCTTCTTGTTGTGCCTTTGTCCCACTTCTGTGTATGGCTTTGTCCAGATTTCTTGCTCTTGAAGTTGAAAGGTATGACAAATGTGTCAGGGCCATCACAGTCAGCCAGAGAGATTTCAAATTGTGACATGCTTGTTGCACCCCACTCCCCCATGTAGTGACTCTGGATGTGTCCAAGCAAGGCAAGGAGTAGTTGTATCTACCTTGGATGGGAGGACACACTGCATAAGTACTACAGTGGCTTTTCATCTGTCCTTGATTTTGCAGAATGGTCTGGTTTCTGTCATATTTTTGTACTGTTGATTTATGCTTATTACTCAAAGTGCCTGTTGCTCTGTGTTTAAGTAGCAATGCTTTAATGACCATAAGGTAAGCTTGTCTGACATCGTAAGATGCAAGTAAGCTTTAATAAGCATACTGTTAAAGAATTGCCAACATTGAAAGCCTTTCTGTTGTTGCCATGCAGAGAATACTTGACTAGATAATGTATAAGCCTTGGGTATTAAAGGACAGGATTCCATTATTTTAAAAAGCTCATTACACTTGTTGGAGACTTCCAGTCATCTCTACAGGCTTTACCCGTAAACTAAACAGAATGCCAATCATGTGTGGTCCATAACCTGTACAGTAATCCTTTAAGCAATGTATCTTGAGCTTGTTTCTTGTTTGCTTTTCATTTTACTTTTATCATGTTTTCCCCATGAAACGTTGTCAGGCAGCAGGTCTTTTTGGATAAGAAACATTTTTACAAGTGGGGGCATCACATAGATTTCTACTTTCAGCATGTTGCTTGGTACTTTAATAAAGCTGAATATATTATAATTAGAACTGCAGTGCAAGGAGAAGTAGTTTGAGTTGAGTGCTTCTGGTTTTTCTTATACTTGATTTTGACTGGCATTCCAGTAATGTATTTAAAAAGTAATTTATTTTTTCATGCCTCACAACCTTTTGTTTCCATCTAGATATTAAGTAAGCTGTCATGCAGCCAATGCATTGAAATATTTTTATTCTTCTACACTTATTTTTGTCTTGATTGGACTTTCATAATGATGGTTTGCCACCCAGGGCAGCGTATTTAATTAAAGTTAGTTTTTTTGTGGTTTTGTGCATAGCTCCTCCCCTTTATGGTTGACCACACCCCTTCCCTTTGACCCCGCCCATTCAGCGTCTCCTGCAGCCCCCCTGTGATTTGAAGTCACCAGCCGCCACTGTTTAGCACAACAACTCGGGCAACAGAAAGTGGAAAGCGCTATCACCAAGCTTAGGGAGCCTATAATAAGGAACGTAACAAGAGATCCTGTAGAAGTATTAGACATATTTTGGAAATTCTATGACAGTCTCTAGAAAGCATAGAAATATGGAAATCGAGAAAAGACACAAATGAAAATGTTTATAGAAGAATTACATGTGCCAAGGTTAAAGGTAGATGAGGATCAATTACTAACGGTTAAAATAGGAGGAGATGAGATAAAAAATGTGATATAAAACCAATCTACAAGAAAGTCCCCAGGAACATATGGCATTCCTGTGGAAGTTTGGAAGCTAGGAGGGGAAAAAACTGATGAAGATCCGGGAGATTTTGTTTAATCGTATTTTAAGAGGAGGAGAAGTACCAACATCCTGTAAGAAAGCAGTGGTAGCTGTAATACCTAAAGAGGGTAAAGATCCATCAGATCCAACTTCATACAGGCCCATTTCAATACTAAATCCTGATTATAAAGTGTTTATGTCTATAATGGCTAAAAGAATGGCAAATCTGATGCCAAAATAGAAAGACATGGATCAATGTGGTTTTGTGGAGGGGAGACAAACATTTGACGACATTAACAGAACAATGATTATCTAGAGGGAAGCAGAATGTAAGAAAATACCACTGTTGTTGGTGGGTCTTGAAGCAGAGAAAGCATTTGACAGTAACCTGGGAGTTTATGACCAGGGCAATAGAAGCATTTGCATTCCCTGATAAAATTATAAGGTTGATTAGAAGGACATATGAGGGATCAGAGGTGAAAATTAAAGTGGGTGTGTTCCTCTCTGATAATTTCTGTTTAAGCAGAGAAACCAGGCAGAGATGTCCTCTTTCTCCTTTATTATTTGCACTACAATTAGAAACACTGGCAAAAAAATAAGAGGCTCAGAAATTCAATGACATAATTGGTATGGCAGTCAAGAAAAGCTGGCTGTATTTGTACATGATATTATTTTATACCTGATGCAATCTGAAAAGGACATTTCTGTGCTACGGAACATTTTCAGGCAGTTTCAAGTCTTTGGGATACAAAATTAATGAAGCTAAAACAAAGGCAATAGCTGTAAATTGTGTACCCATACACAAATTGGTTCAGCAATATCTATATTTATGGGGACATGATACAAATACAGTACTTAGGCATATGGAATAAAAGGGATTGTGGTGTAGCAGCTAAGGATATGTGGGAAGAGACTAAACAAAAAATAAATAGAAAAACTGAGAAATTGGAAGCTCTGTTATATGGATATGGATAGCTAGATAAGCAGTTAAAATATTTTTAGTCCCTTTAGTTTTATACACAGATCAGGCATATTTTTATCAACCAAAGGCAAAGTTGTGGATAGCAATTAAGAAAGAGCTGAATGATTTTATCTGGGAGGAGAAGATGGCAAGACTGAACAAGGTAGTATGGGATTACTGGATTTGAAGTGTATTTCAGAGCTACACAGTTAAGGCTCCTTATACATAGCACAAACAGAAACCTATAATTCAAAGTGGAAAGGGATGATGTTGATATGGGGAGAAGCTCAAGAAACAAGGAGAGACTGGGATTTTGGATGCAAATCCTTAAGAAGAATAACAATAACCATACAGTACATTATACTTACAAAGTAGCAGAAATTATTTTAAGAACTAAGCCAACACAGGAAGGGAGAAAGGAGATTTTGATGACTGCAATTAGGGATACAAAGAGGTAAGAGGGGGCTGGAATTTACTGAAGAAAACTGGTAAAAGAACCAATGTACTGGGAGCAAATAATTAGAGAGGGAAAGGTAACAGAATGGAGAGAGGCCAGGAATTTATTTGGACTGCAGGACAGAGACTGACTTCCCTATGAAGGACTGATAGAGTATAGGCAAAGAGAAAGAAATAGGGGGATCCTAAGCAAAAGACTAGCAACAGTAGAGTTTTAGTAGAATCTAGAACAAAAGCTGCTGTTAAAAACTTAGTAGATCATACAAGGTATTGCATCATAACTATAAGAATCAATCAGAGGAGGCTAGAAAGACTTGGGAAGAGAGACCGGATAAGCAATTCACAAAGAAACAATGAGGGATATATGTATGTCTCCCTAGTATGCAACAAAGTCTAGAAAATGTAGGATCTTTGCTTGGAAGTGTTTACATAGGTATTTTTATACCCCAAGTAGACTCCAAATAATTCTTCATCAGGCAGACAGCAAATGTTGAAGGTGTGATGGGAAAGAAAAAAGGTAAATGGGAACATATTTTCTGAAAGTGTAATGAGTTAGCAGACTTTAAAGATTCCCTGCAGACAGCTCCATCAGAGATACTAGGTGAGCAAATTGGTACAACTGAGGAAATAATACAGAATCAGAACTGCATAGTCATAGTAAGGCCTTGCTGAGTCTAATTATGGTGGCTGTAAAAAAGAAATTACTAGAAAATGGAAATCAAAGTCTAAACCAACTTTACTAGAAGTAGTGAAGATAACATCAGAAATAAAAACAACTGGAATTGGGATATTTAGAAAAGGGTAGGAGCAAATTATATAGGACAAAATGGGAACTGTGGGAACAATACATGTAGTGGAGGAACAAGGTTTAACGGAAGGCAAGAATTGAATGATCTATGTAATGTTTGACTACCAATGACTGGATAGATTACAAGTGATGTATAATGTTCGCAATTACAATTATGTGAACATGGTTTGTGATGCATAATGTTTGCAACTAAAATTAGGTCAACATGGTTTGTTTTCATTTATATAAATGTATGATTGCCTATGTCATAAGTGATAATTGAATAAAGATGTTTCTTGTTTAACAAAAGAAAAAAAATTGCCTGAGCAGGTGTGCATTCCACCATTGGACTTGCAGATGTGCAGTATATCAGACAGGATAGGGTCTGTTGTGATCTGTATGCGAGGTAGAGATTGCCCCTCAACAAACATCCTCTAAAGCAAACAAAACCATCTGAAGGAATAGGTGAAGGTTCCAGTGGCAGCTCGTGATACTGGACTGCAAAACTGCAGCCACCCCCAGCTGTACAAAAAACAGGAAAACCAAATAAAAAAAATGAATGAGTCCCAGAAACTCCAAAAATGCTTGCTCGGAACTCGAATCCGGACTGCTGTTTAACCAGTCCAGATTCAGAAAGAAGGCATCAGTCTACAGATGCCCCAGCAGTCTATGCAGTTACAACTGCATAGACTGGAAGGGGATCACACTGCAAGGTCTGCAGTCTGTGCATGCTAAGCGGGATTCAGTGCATGCATGAGTGGTAGGCATTCCCCGGGAAACAGAAGATTCTTTGAAATGGGGATTCTGCATTGGACGCAGAGTGAGCTGCTGCATGGGATGGGGAAACAGGACTTTGCTTTTGACCTCAGGGTGTGTGTCTGTGTGTAATGCCCCAATTAACTATAACCAGTGGCTAGAGAGTAACTCAGGCTCAAACCCTGAACCTTGTGTGCAGGCAGCAAGAGCCTGAATTCCCTACCCACCACCATTTGTGACAGGTTTTCAGATTTTTGCCTCATATTTTTGCGCTGTTCTGTTCCTCATAAAATCTGTTTTTTTTTTTTTGCATTTTGAATTCACTAAATAATGACAGACACTTGAATTTCAGACTTCATAGTCTTCAGAAAGTACATGGTAACACAAAACATTTTATTCTATCAATTTTCTAAGTTTATAAGATCAATATTTGAAATTTGTCCCTATTTCCGGGGCTGTATTTCCCCATTATTGGCTTTGTCCAGTTTTTTTGTGCTAAAAGGTTGAGAGCTATGGTGAGAACTGAATTCAATCAATATGTTTGGGAGCTGTATCCCCCATTATTGGCTTTGTCCAGGTGTTTTGTGCTAAGAGGTTGAAAACTATGGTGAGAACTGAATTCATTAAATGATAGCCATTTAAGTTTCAGTCTTCCTGTCTTTTAAGAAACAGCTGATTTGGCACAGTGGTATGTTGCTCTGACTGTAGTACACAGGGTCCTGGGGCCAAGACTTGGCAGTGAAATGCATGGCGGCAGCACAGCATTTTATTCTAGCAACTTTCCAAGATATACAAACAGTGTTTAAAATGTGTCCCTGTTTGTTAGGCTTTTGTCCCCATCCCCCAATAAATGTTGGCTTTTGCCAGATTTCTTGTGCTCATGCTGCAAAGTTGAGAGAGACAGTTGAGTGTCGAGTGGATTTTACAAGGACCGAAGAGCTTCTGGCGAAGAGATATTTAGTGCTGCTTATGCTGAGTCTGCTTGCATTGTTAATAGCACAACAGGTAGTGGACTTGCTTTCGAAGCACAAGGCTGTGGGTTCTATGTAGATGCATTGCTGATAATGTACTGTGTTGTACTTTTATAGAGGGTGGATGTTGCAGTCCTGATAATGTCCTCTTTGGTGGAGATACCTAGTAACTATGAACCTGTTATCAGTTTGCCATCCATTCCCTCATTTTTTTAATGTAACATGGGCAATTTATTAAAGGGCAACAGGCACTTTATTTGTAGATGAAACAATGAAATATAAAGTTGTTTGCTAGCAGCAACCTCTTCATTAGTTACAGATCTCTTTAATGTGTAATTATTTAGATGACTTTTACTTCTGCAGAGATTGTGCATATTTACTGATACTGCTGGATTGTAGAAGTCTGAGTTGGCTTTTGTGATGGAAATGTTCTGAATTGGGCAGTTTTGTCATTACTGGTGCATGCATTTTACTTCATTGTTTACTGGAAAATTGTTTAAAAGAATATATTTAAAATGCCCTCTAACAACTGTACTGTATTATACAAGGAATATAATTTAATACAATCAGGAAGGTGTATCAAAGAACACATGTGTGTTTTGTGTGCAAGGGGCCTATGATTTGAAAACAGCTCAAAGTTAATCTTTATCTGGCACTGGATAGATATATTTTCTTTGAATGTGGGTTTTAATGCTGTTTCACTGAATGTGAGTTTCAAGGGCAGAGAAGTTTTAATGCTAAGTCTATTTTCATTGTGAGACTGCATTGCTTTATTTAGCAGATGTCTATTAGTGTTTGCGCTGCAAGATGAAAAATAAAACCTTTAAATGAAATCCAAATCATCGTGGAAGTAAAGCAGTGTGCACATTACAGTGTTTATGGCAAATGGGGTGAAACAGCCAAGTAATGGGACATTGGAATGGCTGCAGGGGGAGGCCCCATTCAACTATGATTTTGTGAGGGGGGGGGAGGGCAGCACACTCAAAGACAGCCCTGGCTGAACTATACCTTTCAACTGTCCAGATTTTTGCAGAATGAATAGATTTTTGCTTCTTATTTTTGGCTTGTTCTTCATAAAATTTGTGGTTTTCTGGCAAACCATTTAGGAATAGTCACTAAATAATGACAGACATTGAGTTTCAGACTGCATACTTTTTAAGAAAAATGCATGCTAAGGCAAGACCTGTTAATCTATCAACTAAGTTTATACCGCAGCAGTTTTTAGCACTATCTGTTATGTTCCCTCAATATATTTGGCCTTGTCCAGATTTCCTACATTAAGAGGTTGAGAGATATGCACAAATAAATCACTTTGTAGAATTAGGTATATCCAAACCTCTCAACTGTCCCCGACTTTAGCTCAAAATGTTGCTCTCCCCTAATAATTCCTCCGCAAAATGGCAATTTTGGAAGGAAATGTGGAGGGTTTTAAATTAATAAATAATTGTAATGATCAGAGTTACAGATTACTTTTATTTCGGAAATGCATGTAGATTCTCTTATTTTGTCAGCTGCTCAACTTATATTAAAAAAGTGTCCCTTCTTTAACAGGTTCCCAGCTGTATTGTGTGGTTATTTTATATTTTCACATAACATTTTTGGTCCGTTTTTCATAAAATTGTGGTTTTCTGGCAAATTAGTGGCAAATCATTAAAGACTGAAGTTAGAAAATAATGACAGACATTTGAGTTTCAGATTTTATACCCTTCAGAAAATTCATACTAATGCAAGACCTACTTTCTAAGTTTATAAGAGCAATATTTAAAAATTGTCCTTATTTTTGGGCCTTTGTCCCACTTCTATTTATGGCTTTGTCCATATTTCTTCCTCTGAGGTTGACAGGTATGACAAATGCGTCAGGGTCATCACCATCAGCCAGACACATTTCAAATTGTGACATATTTGTTACACCCCACTCCCCCATGTAGTGACTGGATGTGTACATGCAAGGCAAGGAGCAGTTATGCAGTGCAAGTGTGCAGAGTATCCTCTCATCCAAGGTAGACACAGGTACTACAGTGGCTTTTCATCTGTCCTTGATTTTGGAGGATGTTCTGGTTTTCTGTCATATTTTTATACTGTTTATTTATGCTTCTTATTATTCAGAAAATGCATGTTGTTGCAGTACCTGTTGCTCTGTGTTTAAGTAGCAATGCTTTAATGACCATTAGGTAAGCTTGTCTGAGATTGTAAGACGCAAGTAAGCTTTAATAAGCATACTGTTGAAGAATTACCAACATTGAAAGCCTTTTTGTTGTTGCCATGCAGAGAATATTTACATAATTAGATAATGTATAAGCCTTAGGTATTGAAATGCATATGAGAGTATATGTAATAAAGGACAGGATTACAGTATTTTCAGAAGCTCACTACATTTGTTGGAGACTTGCAGTCATCTTTGCAGGCCTTACCAGTAAACTAAACAGAATGCCAATCTATCATGTGTGGTGCATAACCTGTGCAGTAATCTTTTAAGCAATTTATCTTGGCTCGCTTCTTGTTTGCTGTTCACTTTTTACTTTGATCATGTTTTCCCCATGAAACAAGTAGACAGTTGTTGTCAGGCAGCAAGTCTTTTTTGGATAAGAAACATTTTTACAAGTGGGGTTATCACAGAGATTGCTACTTTCACCATGTTACTTGGTACTTTTATAAAGCTGAATATAAATTATAATTAGAATTCCAGTGCAAACAGAAGTAGTTTGAATTGAGTGCTGCTTGTTTTTTTTATACTTGATTTTGACGGGCATTCTAGTAATGTATTTAAAAAGTAATTTATTTTTTGTGCCTCAGAACCTTTTTGTTTCCATCTAGATATTAAGTAAGCTGTCATGTAACCAATGAATTGAAATATTTTTTTTCTTCGACACTTCATTTTGTCTTGATTGGACACTCATAATGACGGTTTGGCACCCAGGGCAGCGTATTTATTTAAAGTCCCAGTTTTTGTGGTTTTGAGCATAGCTCCTCCCCCTTTCTAGTTGGCCACATCCCATCCCATTGGCCCCACCCATTCAACTGTCTCCTCACACACCCCCCCCCATTTGATTTGAAGTCACCAGCTGCCACTGGAAGGTTCTGGAAATTCCTGATGTAACAGTTAACAGTATTTTCTCAGGGACTGAAAAACCTCAGTGTTCTCACACTGAAAACACTGGCACATTCTGGAAAGAGAAATATCCTCAGGGAGAATCAGAAACTGAGCTCTCCTCTGAGTCGGGACCAAAAACCTGAGGAGAAAGCCCTGTATCTTTCCCTTTATTTTCCTGTCCAGATTCATCTCTTTAGGGAAATAATTATCTCTATCTTTTACCAGGAACTAGTTTATAAGTAGGATCAATAGCCTGAAATAAACCCTGAGCCAGACCCAGTAAATTACTCCCGTCCACAGAAATGTGAGGTGGAGAAGATACAGGTTTAATTTTCTGATTCTTTTTCGTGTTATTAATGGAAGCAGCAGCTTCCCCAGGGATGGGCACAACATTCTGATAAAAAAGGGAAGCCTTCCCTGTTCCCTCCCAGGAAGGACACAAGATGCTCTCCCTTGCCCACTGAGGGGACCCCAAAAGCTGCAGAGGATGTGGCTAACCTCCAGCCCATAGCGGCTGTAGGCACGATACCAGAAGAATCCAGAGTAAAAGATTAGTGGTCAGAGATACAACTAATGGCCATTGCAGAGTTAACCACTTGTGGCTGACACAAATCGGTAGTCTACTGTGGTGGTAAAGGATGTTTGCTTAACTTTTTATTGCTGGAAAAAGGAATTATCATCAGACTGAGAGTTTGCTCCATAGTCATGCTGAAAACAGTGCCTCTTTCACGGGGAAAACAAGTAGCAAAAGCTAGTAAAAATGTGAAGTCTTTAAAAAAAATCACTTTTATCACAGAAAAAAACATAGCTGAAAGCACTTTAAAACATTTCTCCACAGAAAAAAATGTTTTTAAATACTTTAAACAACGTGTTAACTGACAGGAAAAAAAAGAGTGCTCTAGCTAAGACTACTGCACCAGTGATCAATATATTGAACATATATAGTTTACATTCAACTGAATGACCAAATCTGTGATTGAAGCATGAGGAATTGCACAGTAACTGCTCCAGTTTGGCCGAATAAAGTGCAGCAGATATGTAACCCTCCTTCTAGACCTACAGTAAAGCTTGTCTGGGAATTGTATGCATATTGAGTGTTGAATATTCCCCACTTATGGCACATACTGAAGCCTGTCTTGGAATTATGATGGTCAGTGATTCAAGTGGAGTGTTCATGCAGAGCTACTGTTCTACAAGTTGCAGTACAATAATTCAACATATACTCATATCTATTACATCTGTGTAAACATATGTGTGTCTGTGTTTATGTATGTGTGTGTGTGTGTGTGTGTGTGTGTGTGTGTGTGTGTGTGTGTGTGTGTGTGTGTATATGTATGTATGTACATATATATATATATATATACATATATATATATATATATATATATATATATATATAGATATAGATATATATATAGATAGATCTGTACATATTTATGTTTATAAGTTTTGTACTTACCATAACTTGGTATCTATGTTGTCTTCTTTCATTCCTCATCATGGTTGGGTTATGGACCCGACTAGACCGCATTTTTTTTTTTTACAGACTAGGATTCAAATCCTGAGCTCCTCCCACTTCCCATAACGCACTATCCTCTGACTAACTCCATCCGATTGAGTCTGCTGCCCAAATAGCTGACAGAAAAGAAGAAAGTATAAATTAAGAACCAAAGACCCAAAACCAGGAACATAGGTTCCTAAAGAGTTCTCTCTAGGTCTTCCAGAGCACTGGTTAGGGGGATGGCTGGGAAGGAAGGTGAGGAGGAATGAAAGAAGACAACACAAATACCAAGTTATGGCAAGTACATAACTTATAAATCTGATGATGTCACTTTCATTCCTCCTCACAGCTGGATTAGAGTCCTAGAGTCCCCAGCTATAAAACTCCTGGATGGTCTCAAGGAAGGATATGCTGAAGCACTGCCGAACCGAAGGAAGCACTGTTCCTGGAAACAATGTCTAATTTGTAATGCGTGACAAAGGTATGAATTTTTGATCAAGTGGCTGCAGCACAGATATCATCTAAAGATGCCCTGGAAAAAAAAGACAGAAGAGGTAGACATAGACTAGTTGAGTGGGCCTTAGGAAGAAGAGGTTAACTGTAATCTGTTCTTGGCATAGATCAAAGTAATACAGTCAGTTAGCCACTTGGCAAGAGTAACTTTTGAAACCACCTGACCTAGATGGCTATGAGAGGAGGATACAAATCATTGGTCTGATTTTCAAAATGCCTTCGCCCTAAGAAGATAAAAACGTAGCTGCCTATAAACATCAAGCAGGTGAAATAAATGTTCTTCAATAAAGACATTTGGGAAGAAATCCAGCAATTGTATGGTCGGGTTGAGGTTGGATTCTGTAGCTACCTTGGGCATGAAAGAGGGATTAGTATGAAGGGACACTTTATCTTTATGGAAAATTATGTAAGGAGGCTTAGTGCCTGGATCTCAGAAATTCTCTTTGCTGAAGTGAGGGCGTTAAGAAAGACTGTCTTCCATGAAAGAAACTAAGTCACAATCACTAGCTGGTTCAAAAGGTTTTTGATTTAAGCCTTGTAAGACCACAGTGAGATCCTATGACAGGGAAAGATCTTTAACTGGAGGCCTGAGGAGGAAGATTCCTTTCAACAAGGCCTTGCACAGTTTGGAAGTTGCAGGAGAACTGAAAACATTACCCATATGGAAGTTAGAGATGGCTGCCAAATGAAGTTTGATAGTAGAGGAACTGGCTCTTTATTTGAAAATAGATGCATGAAAGAGGATAGTTGACAGTGTAAATGAAAAAGGTTCAATGTTCTCTTTACATATCCATAGGACAGATCTCTTCCATTTACTTCCATAGACTTTCTTGGTAGCCAGTTTCTGGGTGGCTAGAATAATGTCAGACAGGGGAAACCAGCCTTGACCTTCGAACAATCACTGGAAGTGGAGAAACTAAGCGGCCAGTTTGAGGATATCAGACTGGGCTGAAAACCGAGTGAAAAAGGAGGTCCTTGTTTGGGTTCCAGTATCCATGAAAGATTTGTCAGATGAGACCAGAGAAAGGGGAACCAAACAGGTCGAGGCCAATAGGGGGGCAATGAGAATTACAGAGGACTTCAAATGTTTTGCTTTCTGAAGAAACTTTGGCATCAATGCTAGAGAGGGGATAAGCGTAGAGGAGACCGGGGGGCCCAATTGCGAATCACAGCATCCCTCGGGGACTCCCCTGGGTGGGGGTCAGACAGAAGTAGTTGTTGCAGTCGTTGTTCTGGGGGGATGCAAACAGGTTGCATTAGAGTTGGCCCCAGTGGCTGAAGATCAAGTCTACTACTGATTGGTTGAGAGACCACTCGTAAGGTGTCAGAAAGGACCTGCTGAGCTTGTCTGCCAGGATGTCGATTTCCCCAGTATGTGAATTGCAAGTAGAAAACAGTCCGAAGACATTGCTCATTCCCAAACCCTCAAGGCCTCTCTGCACAACGGGTAAGAGCAGGTTCCTCCTTGTTTGTTGATGTACTACCCCAATGACATGTTGTCTGTATGAATTGTAATAGTTTCTAGAGGGAGAACGTCCTGAAAGGCTTGCAATGTAAGGAGGTATGCTGTTATCTCCAGAACACTGACATGCAACCTGGTCTCTACATGGGACCTCGTGCCTTGGACCATCTTTCCCTTGAAATGAAGCGTACATGGTCACAGAAGCTGAGGGGGAAGGAAGGAGGAAAGGCCTGCTGATAATCAGGTCATCCAACAGCAACCACCATTGGAGAAGCTTTCTGCAAATGACAGTCAATTTGATAGGAACAGATAGAGGCTGGTAGAGAACAGACCACTGAGTAGCCAGGGTTTGTGACAAATGTCAAGAATTTTATGTTGGTATGACAACCAGAAATTTATATACAAGAATGAGAGAACATTTGTATAGTATTACAAGGAAAGACATGAATAATGCTTTGTATAAACACAGTACTACATGTTTTGGGTTTAAAAAGTTTTGTTTTTCTATTCTGGAACAAGGTGCAGTTGATATGAGAGGTGGTGACTTTAAAAATTATTTAGAGCAGAAGGAAGCTAAATGGCAGATCAAATTGCAAGCTGATAAAAAACCTGGCTTGAATGATGTTATTTACAAAATGCTTTTTAAAATATTGTAAGTTAAAAATAAATAGATGAAATGTGGATAACATATATTACTACATTATAATATATTTTTATAAATATTGTTATTAATGTTTTATAATTCAGGATAAATTATTTAATTGTTTAATAGATTAATTGTGTAAGGAATAATCAGTTCTTATAAATTGTGAAAGTATGATGTATTTTCATTCTGCTCTGAAGAAGTCCTTTGGATGAAAGCGGAGATTAAAGCTGTCGTTACGCTAACGTTACATTTTATTTTGTTTTTTCTCAGTCAGTGGTGGTGTTTTATTTTTATTTGTTTTTGTGATACTTTGCTGCATTTTTTGGTTAATGAAGTACTCGCATAACATACCTTGCTAGAGGGACTAAGGGAATTGTAGACACCAGGGATCCCAGAGTCTGAAGTATTAGCCTTGCCGGTGGGGAAGACCGGTTTAAGAAGGCTCAAACATGATAACTCTGAACACGACAAGAGGGTAGAGATGCAATCTGGTTCACTGTGTCCAAGGAAGCTCTGATAAATTCTAAACTCTGACTGGGGGATTTTGTCAGCTTTGTGGTGATACCCAGATGACTGGTAAGGCTGAAGATGTAATCCCTGGCCTGAAGTAGTTGATGCTTGGCCGGGGCAATGAAGAGCCAGTCATCCAGATATGGAAACACCCAGAATCCTTGCAGTCTTAGGTGAGCTGCGACTACTGCCATGCATTTAGTAAACACCCTAGGGGTGCATTGAGTCCAAAAGGCAGAGCTCTGAATTGAAAGTGACTGGCTCCCAGCCTGAAGCACAAATGACTTCTGGAGTGTCTGTCTATTTTGATGTGATAGTACATGTCCTTTAAGTCCACTGAGCACATGCAATCATCCTTCCACAGCAACGTCGGAATGGAATGGACTGTCACCATTCAGAACTTTGCCTTCTTTATGAGCAAATTCAATTTGCTTAGATCCAAAATGGATCATAGGTCCCCGATCTTCTTTGGCACTAAAAGAAGCAAGAGTAAGTTCCGAATCCTTTTTGTTGGTCAAGACCTCATGGATTACTCTTTTTTTGCAGTAGATTTAGAATTTCTGCTCCTGCGTACTACTCCTGACTGGGTGGAATGTCAGGGAGTCTCTTTGACCTCTCTGGTGGAGGAAGGAGAAAGGGAATATAACCACCTCTAGATATAATCTTTAGCAGCCATTTGTTTTGTGTTTTGGACGGCGCAGTGGTGCAGTGGTAGCATTGTCACCTCACAGCAAGAAGTTCTCTGGTTATATTCTCAGCTGGAGTAACTTCTGTCCGGAGTTCTGCATGTCCTCCCTATATTTGTGTTGGGTTTCTTCCGGGTGCTCCGTTCTCCTCCCACATTACAAAGACATGCATCTGGGGTGTTTCTCCCCGGGCATCAGCTGAAAATTGGCTTAGTTCCAAGTCGGACTTTCCTGGTTAACAAAAGTTAAAATAAAATAAAATAAAAATATTGGTCCAGGCGGAAAAAAAAAAAGTGAAAAGCAACCTCCGACTGCTCCTAAAGATGAGCAGTTGGGCAGCACTTCAGGAGCGCTGATAGGGTCCATCAGAGAAAGGCTCCCTGAAACCCTGATTCTGTGGAACCACTCTGCCTCTGAGGCTGCGTCTCCAAGTAAAACCTCCTTCTATGCCTCTAGAGGAAGGATCCCTGTGCTGAACCTGGGAAGACCCCGAAATTTTTGGAACCAGGCATTCTTTCCATTGCACTGGTTTTCAGAAAAATTGTGCTGAGGAGTTGAAAACTTGACCTCAATGCCAGACAAGGTCTTCCCTTCTTGTTCACTGTGGGTTAGAGTCTCTCTGACTGATGGACCGAAAAGGGAGAATCCATCAAATGGGGCACTGACAAAGGATGCCTTAAAAGGTTCTGGGAAATCACAAAGCCTCATCCAGGCGTCTCTCCAAATAGCAATGTCTGAGCCAGTTGCCCATGAGGCATCCTCTGTGGAGTGGGAGATGAGCCTCATGGTAGAACTGGACAAGGACAAAAGAGTTGTCAGTCGGAGGAAGACCTTCTTGAAGTCCTCTGCCAACATGATCTCTACCAGAGAGTCTGAAAGTTCCTTCACCAGCTCACTCTGTAATTACGTTAAGTGTTTCAGGTAGTTTAGCAAGTGAAAAAGTGGTAGAAGCATAAACATGCTTACCAAACCTGTCCATCGCTCTGCACTCCCAGTTTGGTAGATGGACAATGTAGCTCTGTTCGGCTAGCTTCCTTTTGGTAGATGTGGCCACAACCATGACATCAACTGCCAAGAGACCCAGTGAATCCTTCTCCAGTTCCACAGGAGCTGAGACTAATAAAGAAGAAAGGGCAGGGATCTCCGAGCCCTGGGTTCCAGGTAGAATCGGAGCCGAGCTGTCCAGCGCCGAAGCACTGAGAAGAAGAGACAGCTCTGACAAAGTTGGAGCCAAACCACTTCCCCTGGATCCAACAAGGACATCTCTAACCTAGTATCTTATTACAAGCCCCCCACCGTCACCTTCATATAACCTACAAACACCTCCTTGATATCTACAAACCTGACAAGAACACTGAAAAGTCACTCAATAAGTACTCAGTCGCTCATGCCTGGAACACACTTCTCCTCAATATAAGAAACATCTTCCAAAAGCACCTGTTTAAACGTGAACTTAAACATTACCTACAAAAGACCTGGTCCTGGCCATATCAAACCCACACATGACAACTATTTCACTAACTTATCTTTTACTCTTCTTTGTTATATCACCTCTTTTTGAACTCTTCTCTCTGTCATATAATTTTAATTTATTCTTCCTGTATTTAAAAACACAGAGTTATCTCAATGCAATGTCTCTTTTGTTAAATACTGAGTGTGTATCTCATATACTGTATTCTTTTGTAATTTTATTTATTTATATTAAAGAATGCAGTGGTGTGAATTGTATCTGATATACCTCATGTTATGTGTTTGTACATTTGACCACTTATGTATTTGTCATCTTTTGTAAGTTTGTAAATTGTCTCGAGCTTTTCTCCTCAGGTATCCACTGAAAATGGGCCCCTGGCTCAGTAGGTCTAACCCAGTTAACAAATGTCATATAAAATAAATAAATTTATTGGAGAAAATGGGCAAAGGAACCAAGATATTTGAAGGAAATGATTAGAGATGGAAAAATGATAGAATGGGAAGACACCAAGAATTTATTTGGACTGCAGGTTAGAGACTGCCTTCCTTACCATGGACTGATATCAGAGTATAGGCAAAGAGAAAGAAACAGATGGGTCCTAAATGAAAGACCAGCACTGGTAGAGTTTTTATTAGAATCTAGAACAGAAACTGCCATTAAAAAAGGAATTATTATTAGAGCATATAAAATATTACATGATAACTATAAGAATCAATCAGAGGAGGTTAGAAAGGAATGGGAAAGGCAGATTGGATAAGTAATTCACAAAGACACAATGGGAGCATATATGCATGTCTCCCAAATACGTAACATAATCTAGAAGATCTAGGATTTTTGCTTGGAAATGTTTTACATAGATATTTTTATACCCAAAGTACACTCCAAAAAATTTTTCCTCGGGTAGAGAGCAAATGTTGGAGGAGGTGTGACAGGGAAGAAAGAGGCAATGGGGAACATTTTCTGGGAGTGTGGTGAATTGGTGGACTTTAAGGATTCCCCTGCAGGATTCACTGTCAGAGATGCAGGGAGGGCAGATTGGTGTGACGAGGGAAATGATTTTTCTGAGCTATGATACAGAATCGGAACTGCCTAGATATGGTAAGGCCTTGCCATGTCAAATTATGGTGGCTGTCAAAAAAACAATTACTAGAAAATGGAAATCAAAATTTAAACCAACTATACTACAAACAGTGAATATAGTAACACAAATAAAACAACTGGAATTGAGATCTTTAGAAAAGGGTAGGAGCAAACTACATAGGAAAAATGTGAATTGTGGGAACAAAACATACAGGGGAGGAATGAAGTTTAAAAGAAGGCAGGACTTAAATGAGCTATGTAATGTTCGACTGAAAATTATTGGGTAGATAAGTGATGTATAATGTTTGCAACTGGAAGTAATTCAGTATGGTTTGTGTTGTAAAATGCTTGCAACTGAGATTGTGTCAGTGTGGTTTGTTTTCATTTATATGGATGTGTGACTTTCTATGGTGTAAGTGATGGCCTAATAAAGATGCTTCTTGTTTTAAAAAATAAGAGGGGAGAGCAAGAATTGAATAATTATGTAATGTTGCTTAGGTTACACGATATATAGCAATATATGTGAAATATGTTTGTAAACATGAGAAACAATTATCAATTTCAACAACTGGCTAAGTTTCTGGTGTCACTCAAAGGGGATCCAGTGTCTGTCAGCCTAGGATGACATGCTTGACAAGCCACGCTGCTTCGCTAGAGACGGCTTGCACCTGTCACCATCAGACTTTCGAATACTGGCCAAGGCTCTTTCCACCCCATAGTGTCTTTTTTAGGCAAGGCTCAAAAGACAAACCCACCACCGTAAATAGCACAAGTAACAAAAAACTGAGGGCAATGCTACTCAATGCCAAAAGTCTAAACCTGAAAATGCACGCACTTGAGGCACTCCTCAGTATGGAGAAAACCGATATATGTGCAGTAACAGAAACCTGGTTTAAGGCTCCAGAGAGCACCCCAGCACTACCAGGCTACAACTCATACCATACATTTCGGCCACAAAACCCGGACCGAAATACAAAAGGCGAGGGAGTATCCATATTCATCAAGGATACTCACACCTCCAGGTTAGTGGCACAGCACAATGCTTCAGAGATCATCCACGTGCAACTGACAATGGGTAAAACTGCTATTCAAATTATAGCTTGCTACAGATCACCCACCATGTCCCAGGACCCCCACTCCACATTTCTGGAAACACTGGGAAACATAAAGGTCCTACCAAGCACCCTGATAATGGGTGACTTCAATTACCCAAACATTAACAGGGAGAACTACTCAAGTACAAACTCCCTTGCCCAACATTTCCTAGAATTTATAAACTTAAACACCCTGGATCAACTGGTCAACACCCCCACCAGAGGTGACAACATATTGGACCTGGGCATTACCAACATGGACGACTGGTGTTCCATACCAGACGTCAACCCCTCATTGGTTAGATCTGACCATAAACTAATCACTCTGGATATCCACATTCCGCCACCATCCCCGGTCAAAAAAACCACCATGAAAAACTTTTCAAAAGCAAACTTCACGTTACTTAAGACCAAGGTGGGAAGTTTCAAAGCCCCCATGCTAAAGGACAATGCTGTCCAAGCTGCAAAATCCTTTACTAATGCACTCTACGGGCACTTACAAGAATGCATGGATCATTCTATCCCAAACAAAACCAACACTCACTCCTCCAAGAAAAGGAAACCAGTCTGGTGGACCCCGTCATAAATAAGCTATACAATAGAAGGAGGAAACTAGTACAGAAAAGAGTAAAATCCCAAGAAGGGAAGACATCCCTGATCAGTATCAGCAAGAAACTACACTCCCTCATAAAATCATCCAGGGCTAGCTTCGAAAGAAAAATTGCCATGGACTCCAAAGATAACCACAAGGCATTCTTTAGCTATGTCAAGAACCTAAGTGGCAATTCTCAGATCTGCTTGGAGGTAGTGCAGAATGGCACAAAATACACTGAACCGACCGATATAGCCAACATCCTGGCAGACAGTTTCAGTGCAAACTTCACCCCCCTCTCACCCCCAAAAGGGCCCATAACTATACCGGAAGAATGTAATGCCCCTGAAATCACAGACACTCAGGTTAAAACAGCCCTCTTCAAAAACACAGCATCAATGGGACTGGACGGTGTCCCAGGCTGCGTCCTACACAAGCTCAAAGATGAACTAACCCCTCACCTAAACGCACTGTTTAAACTCAGCCTCTCCACAGACTATGTGCCCACAGAGTGGCACACAGCAACGGTTATTCCACTCCACAAAGGTGGAGCCACAACGGACCCCGGGAACTACCGCCCTATAAGCCTGACTAACTTGGTCTACAAAGTTATGGAGTGCATCATCATGGATCTCATTAACAGAGACACTGGGAACCTCCAAACACTGGACCCTACCCAGTTCAGCTTTATTAAGGGCAGATCATGCCTCCTAAACCTGGTGGACTTCTTTGAGACAGTTACCAAGGCTATAGACGAGGAAAAGGTGATCCACGCAGCCTACCTAGACCACGCAAAGGCCTTTGACACCATTCCCACTCAGGTATTATAGACAAGCTCACCAGCCTGAACATAAACCCCTATTTCACAAGATGGGTTGCCAACTGGCTCACGGACAGAACCCACATGGCAAGAGTTGCGAGAGCTAGGTCTGACTCTAAACCGGTTACAAGTGGCATTCCCAGGGCTCAGTCCTAGGACCCCTGCTGTTCGGCATATACTTCTCAGAGGTACAGGCAAGCACAGGAGGACTATGGTTGACCATGTTCGCAGACGACTGCAAACTAGGGGCTATAACTGACTCTCCGGCTGACACAGACATCCTCCAAAAGGGTCTCACTGAGACATACAACTGGTGTCAAAACCATGGCCTCAAGCTAAATGCCAAAAAGTGCATAGTCATCCCCTTTGAAAAAAACAAAGTACCCAGAAACTATCACATGGGTAGTAGCCCCCTAAATACAGAAGATGCAATAAGGGATCTGGGGACCCAAGTTGATAGTAACCTCTCCTTTGATAATCACATTGCCAAAGTGGTTAGAAAATCCTTCTATGTGGCCCACCTAATCACAAAAGGGTGTGCATCCAGATCGAAAGAGGTCATTGGGCCCCTCTACGCATCACTCATCAGACCTATCATAATGTACAATGCCCCAATTTGGGATGTACCTTAAAAGACACCTGCAACAAGTGGAAAGACCACTGAAGTACCTCACCAAGAGAATCACTGGCCACAAGCAGATGCCCTATGCAGCTCGACTGAAGAAACTCCAGCTGTACTCGGTTGCATACTGCCTACTCAGAGGTGAGCTCTGCCTGACATACAAGGCCATGTCCAACCCAGAATTGAAGGACATGCTGCACCTAAAGAAAATCATATCCCCTTGAGCCACACGCTCCAGGGATCTAAACCTCACCACAACAATAAGCAGGATGTGCTGGAGGGATAGATTCCTGTCCCAAAGACTTCCCATGCTCTGGAACAAGATTCCAGTCTACATTAGGCAGAGCTCTTCACTAACCCTCTTCAAGAGAAACCTTGAAGAGTGGATGGGAAATACCCCAGGGATCACTTGAATGGCTCTGCTGGACAGAGGCACCAGGAACTAATCTAAGGGGCGGCAAAAGCCAACACATTTCGGCTACACTTATAAATGCCTTCAGGCAGAGAGCCTAGTACCTACCTAAGAACCTATGAACTTGTTAATAAAGTTTGATTACTTTTATATAAATGTAAATTTGCCTATGTCACAAGTGATAATTCAATAAAGGTGATTAAAAAATAAAGCTTGGAGATTACTTCAGCTGGCAGGAGACAGACAGAGAAAAATTACTTTAACAGTAGAACTACATCTGTCAGAATGCAGATCCATATAAGCATAGCCCCAAACAACAATCCCTGAAACAGTAGCTCCTGCAATGTTTTAATGTTTTTTTTTTTTCTACTGTGAGATCACAGCTGTGTGAGCCTTGTTTTACCCTTAACAGGTATTTTCTCTTTTCTCCAATGTTATGTCACTGTGGAGCTAGGATACCTAAGTTAAGGGGTGGGGGAGATGTGTCCAACAATGGTGGTGAAGTGAGACTTGATCCTTGACCCCCCCCCCCCCACTCAAAAAAAAAAATTGTTACTGATTTCCCATGACATGCCGGTGTGGTTTCAGGTTCAGGGGACCTAGCCTCAGGAAGTATGTTTGCTGGCAATCTAACTTCAGGTTTTTGTAGTTTATTCTACTTCAAATCTCTCAGCTTGCTCTGCTATCTCTATATAAACTCATATTTGAACCTACATCATCAACACACCAGATAAGCTTTTATCACCACACAACAACTTAGACTCACATCAAGTGGGTACATAAACCTTTTTCAGGCTTAATCCAAAAGAGAAGTACAGGAGCAAACCAAGGCTGGCAACAAAAATCAGCATAAATCCAGCAGTCACTAAGGCTTATTCAAGCAGCAAAAAAAATGCTAGTTCAAACAATGACTGAATCCGTAGCAAAAATGGGTAAAATCCAAGCCTTAGTGACTGCTGGATTTATGCTAATTTTTGTTGCCAGACTTGGTTTGCTCCTGTACTTCTCTTTTGGATTATTTATTTATTCTATTACTAACAGGAGCATTTGTTCCGTGATAACATTTACTCTTATACTATACTTTTTCAGGCTTAGTTCTTTTTCACGCTCCAGGGATCTAAACCTTGTCATCACAATAAACAAAACATGCTGGAGGGATAGGTTCCTGACCCAGACACTCTCCAGACTCCGGAATTGACTGCCCATACATGTCAAGCAGAGCACCTCTTTGGCCCTCTTCAAAAGGAACCTTGATGACTGGATGGAAGAAAGGAAATTCACCCCAGGGATCACATCAGTCGCCATGCTAGACAGGGGTCCAGGGAAGTAAATAGTGTGGGAAGTAAATAGCGAGGAAATTGTTATGGCTAGGCTTGTATAGGTCCTAGGGTCGATAGCCTAGTACCATATGAACCTATGAAGTTCTGGATGGGTATGTAAGCTTATCTCTGAGGTGAAGCCATGGATGCATATGGAGAGACTTGCAGTTAATTCTTATGGGGAAAAGGTATATTTCAGGACACAAACCACAGTACATAAGATTTTAGGAGTCCATTTTACTTAGTACTGTAAAAATTCAAAATTAACCTCTGGATATGGAAGGCTTTGGACTTTATTTATTTATCTTATTTTACATTTGTTGACCGGGCTAGTCTAGCTGGATATATTTCCATTTTCAGTAGAGGCCCGGGGAGAAAAGCTCCACGCAAAATACAAAGAAAATTATCCAAAACGAGCAAATCAATACAAACAAAAAATAGCAACACAAATGCAGAGACCATTAAGAAAGTTCCAAAACAAAAATTATTTACAAATAGGAACTATCAACATTTCCTATAAATTATCTAATATAGGGGAACTAAACAGAGAGCAAGGTGAGTTAGGGAGTAAAAAGAAGTTAATCTTTGTAAAAGAGGCGAGAAAAAAGATAACATATATAAGAGAGGAGAAATAGGATTGAAGTTTGAAAAATAAAAAGAAAAAAGACCTAAAGATTTAAACAAACTTTAAGCGAAAAGGGTAAAGGGATAGCCTAGAAAATAGAAATAGCTATTCAAAGAAGAGGAAAGAGGGATGAGGGGGAGAAAAGAGATAGAGTATAGGTAGAAAAGTTTAGTCGGGTTTAGTACAGGAACATAGCCAGTGACTATGCAAGTAATCTTTGATTCTTTGTTTGAAGAGAGGCAGTGATGAGATTAGTGTTATGTCACTAGGTAGCAGATTCCAGCTCCTTCCTACTGTATTAGAAAAAAGAGAGTCACCAGCTGAGTTATTGGACTTTGTTAAACTAGCCATGAGTTTCCTAGAAGAGCGAAGGGAGTTAAGATTATTGTATGGGATTAAAAGTTTTGAGAGTATTGGGGTGTTGGAAGGCTGGTGCAGTATTTTGTGGGCAATATTAAGTTGTGGGATTAGCAGATGGTTTTGGAATTCCAGCCAGCCTAGTTGTTTCAGGTTAAGACAGTGGTGGGTTCTGAAGGGGTTGCCAGTGGCGAAACGGGCAATGTTGTTATAGGATGTTGCCAGTTTGTTAAGGTTGGCTTTCCTAAGGTTGGTAAATATAGGTGAAGCGTAAAGAAGAGTAGACAGTAGGTGGGTGTGGGCAATCTTGGACTTAGTTCAGATAACATCTGCATATGTGCTCTCTTAGGCAACACAGTGGTACACACACAACATACAGCTTTTCATTCCAAAGATGTTATACAGTGCCTAACAGCTTAAACCCATTCTGATGCACAAATGACAGCAGAAGTAAGAGAAGTAGTAATAATAACAATCAGCATCATACCAATGCCCATTTGTTAAATAGGGAGGCCCACTGGACACACAGTCCCTTTTCAGGGGCAACACTGGAGCAATGTCTGGTTAACTGACTTACTCAAGAACACACAAAAGGTACATGAGGCTGGGAGACTCAAATCTTGTAGCACAGAAACTACACATCACAGCCTTAACCCTCCATGCCAACTGGCAGACTATGTATACAACCCTATACCCACAGAATAATCAAAGCTAGATTTAACAATTATGAAATAGTATAAAATCAGCACAACACTCCACCAGGTAATAAAGGCAATTGTGGAAGAAAATCAAGCACAGTCTTCAGTAAAACAAGAGAACAGCCACAAAAGTCACCACGGCTCTGCAATGAATGTAGCAGTTAGCAATTAGCTATAGTTCGTATATTAAATCCAAGTGATGTGCTCAACGGAGCACAAAAAACCAAGCTGGTCAGATAAATATTCTTCAACGTTTTATTCAACAAAACAGCAAAATCAGTAAGCGCTTTCACCTATCGGCTTCATCAGACATATAAATGCGCAATACTATCATCCATTTAAATAACACTGTGTCTATCAATGATAGGTTAATTTTATGACATCATTTCCTGAAAGACGTAAATATATAGCAACTAAATGTCAATAAATAGGACATATCAATGATTCTCAGTTAATATGAATATAGTTAAAAACATCAACTATATAAAAATAAATAAATAAATATAAATAAAGAAAAACAACACTCAACAAGATTCAGCAGGTAGGTGTAAAAATATAATATTGACGCTACATGAAAAACCACTTAAAAACATTTAAAAACCTAAGTAGTAAATGAAATGGCTAACATATAGACTAAACATATAACACATAACACTGTTCCAAAATTCCAGCAAGACTTTTGAACTTTATAAAATCTAATAAAATCTATGCATGAATATAAATCATTGCATCAGGTTTAATAATGGGATACGTGTACATGGCGTATATAATATTGATATATATATATGTAGTAAAACCAAAAAACAGAGAACACATATACTAAAGGTAGTGCATATATATATGCCATGTCACATTTAAACTACAACCAAAATAATTATCTATCATCTAGCATATGACATATTGTTTCCTATTTTTTAGAATTGTTTTTATCGGGACCCTATCATTTAAGCCTGGGGTGAGGTCAGCCCTCAGTCTAATGATCCATTTAGATTCACTTTCCTCAGTAGTGTTACATATATCTCCTCCTCTCAAAGTTGGCATTATTGTCTGTATAGCCATAAATTTAAAAGTGTGAGAAATACCTAAGACATTAACATGCTTAGCTAGCGCATTATGTATACTTTTAATGCGTATATTGTATGTATGTTCTCTTATCCTTTCTCGTAACTTCCTATTGGTTTTGCCAACGTAGAATGCTTGGCATTCAATACATTGGGCTAAATATACAATATTCTCACTCTGACAGGTGGTATAAATTCACTTTTCAGACCAATACCACCTGTCAGAGTGAGCACTGAACCTATCTGCCAGGATGTTGGCAATATTCTCCTAAACCTGACTGACTTCTTTGAAGCAGTCACCAAAGCCGTAGACGAGGGTAAGGTGGTTCACACAGCATATCTTGACCTCGCCAAGGCTTCTGACACCACCCCCCACTCTGGAATTATAGATAAACTCAATAAACTAGGTATAAATCCCTATGTCACAAGATGGGTTGTCAACTGGATCACTGACAGAACCCACACTGTGAAAGTAGCCGATTCCAAATCCGACTTCAGACCAGTGACAAGTGGAGTACCACAGAGTTCAGTCCTGGGTCCTCTCCTGTTTGGTTATCTACTTTTCTGAAGTACAGGCTTACACAGAAGGTCTTTGGCTAACGAAGTTCGCAGATGACTGCAAACTAGGAGCCATAACTGAAACTCCAAACAATGTGGACATCCTACAAAAGGGCCTCACTGACACAGATGCCTGGTGTCAAAGCCATGGCCTCAAGCTCAATGCCAAAAAGTGAATTGTCATCCCCTTTGGTAAAAACTCTGTACCCATGAGCTACCACATAGGTGTTAGTCTACTTAATACTGAAAGTGTAATAAGAGACATTGGGACACAGGTGGACAGTAGTCTTTCCTTTGATAATCAAATTGCCACAGTAGTCAGGAAATCCTTTTATGTGGCACACCTCATCACAAAAGGTTTCTCATCCAGGAAAAAAGAAGAAAGAAGTCATTGTTCCTCCTCTACTCATCACTCATTAAACCCAATATAGAGTACAACCCCCTTTTTGGTATGTACCTCACAAGACATCTACAACAACTGGAAAAGCTGCAGAAATACCTTACAAAGAGGATTACCGGCCTCAAACAGATGGCCCTATGTAGACCGTCTCAAAAAACTCCAACTTTACTCCAGTGCATATCGCCTGCTCAGAGGCGATCTCTGCCTAATATACAAAGCTATGTCAAACCCAGAGCTGTTGGACATGCTCTACTTAAAGAAATCCCAATCCCTCTGTGCTACACGCTTTAGGGACCTAAACATTGTCACCACAATAAACAGAACATGCTGGAGGGATAGGCTCCTGTCCCAGTGACTTCCCATACTCTGAAACAAACTACCTATCAACTATATCAAACAAAGCTCCTCATTAGCACTCTAAGAAAAATCTTGATGACTGGATGAGAAATAGGAAATTCACCCCGGGGATCACCTCTGTGGCTCTGCTTGACAGGGGCACAGGAAAATAATTTTCTTGGGTGGCAAAAGCCAGGGTACCTTTTTGGCTAGGCCCTAGGTCTGATTAGCCTAGTACTTACCTATGAACCTATATATATATATATATATATATATATACACATATATATATATACATACATACATATATATATATACATACATACATATATATATATATATATATATATATATATATATACACACACACATACATACACACACACATATATGTACATACATATATATATATACATATATATATGGAGAATGTGCAAAAATAGTCTCTTTTTTTCTTCATGGTTTGATGCACATAACCATCATACCTCTTGTGAAGGCTGCCAGCCTAGCCAGATATGATTTTATACATAATTCTGTCATTTGTAAATATGAATGTTGAATTATAGGCTTGTTTTCTTAAATGAAAGAATATGCTATGAAATGGTGAACTCAAAACAATGTAGCAACATTGCCCTCTGCTGTAAAGAAAGCTAAGTCAAGCATTTCTTGTCTGTCCTTTGAAATTGAAATTATTTCATGACTGTCTCTGATGTTAACAACTCAGCTCCGGCTGGGCTAGATGAAGGCTTCCTACCTATTGTTTTAAGGCTAAAGTTAATGACCAGAATTTACATGTGGAATGTCCTTTATTGCTCTGGTTTCTGCCTAGGTGTAGAAGAATGTAAATGCAGGTTCTGTCAGCCTGGGAACACCAGGAAAGTGTAAAAAAATATGTAATTGGGAATCAGGACTGCAATAGCAATATAAACAGAGAGAATCAGAAGGCATTAAGCATTTTTGTCTTGATCATCCAACTCACAACACTGTCTTGCTCATATATAAGTTATCTTAGACTTGTGTTTTCTTTTAGAAATAGCTAGGAGCTAGGAATATTACACTAAGTGTTTTTCTGTGATGTCAGAACTGTACTATTAAATTATTTTAAGTATTTCTGTGTGATCTCTGAACTGTTGACTAGCACTATGTAGTAAGAAGTATTATTTTGTGTTTTTATTATTTATTAATAAATATTTTAAAACCTTTCAACTGTGGCTGTTTTGTGTAGAGATAATTTAAGCTCTTAAGAGTACTTGCATGCCTTTGATAAAATTGTACAAAGCCACTCTAATAGCTTTAGTCCTGGGCTATACTACCAATTGGATAATAATATTGTACAGTAATAATTGGACACCCTTTTAAGGGCTTTTGAGTAGCTTATAAGTATTAGTGGGTGGTGGCAAGTGGAACTACCGTATAGTTTGGGAGAAAGGGGCACAGCTGGAGAAACTGTGGCAGCCTTCCCCAGGAGTGTCTGTGTGGTTGTATAAACTCTTATCTCAAAGTGCATATGTGTGTGTGTGTGTGTGTGTCTCTCAGCTACTTGGGCAGGGACACAAAGCACTGGTTGGACAGAGAGGGTGCTAGAGGTTTTAGCTTGCCCAGTAGGCTGAGATTTGGACCCTATAGTTGTGCCAGTGGGGAGTCTTATTGGGGACCTGGAGAGCAAGGGAGCGACCAGCCCTGGACTGACTGTGATCTCTGTGTGCTCTTAAGGGAAACTGCACTTTACTGTGTGTATTTGTTATCCTTTCCTCATATACGAGACGCCCTCTCTGGTGTTAGTGGTGAGGATAGAGGTTCCTTAATTGCTGGGCCAGGTCTAGGACGGCACACCTCTGTCACAGAATAAGAAGTTATGTACTCACCATAACGTTCCATCTGAGTAGGTAAACTTCATTTGTCAGCAACCTATGGGTCTTTGGATCCATATCGGATCTGAGCCGGCAGTTTCCAACAGCATAGATCCGAGCTCCAAGCTTCTCCCCCACCCATAATTCCCTGCCAACCCTACCTGACCTCAGATCGAGTTTGCCCACAGCTAGATAAGCATACAAAAATCGCCCACCCCTAGCTATCTACCCGTGCCATAAGGAAGGTAACATCTCGAACATCCGAAGGTCAGGGGGACGGAGGGGGGGGGGTCGGTTGCTGACAAATGAAGTTTACCTACTCAGATGGAACGTTATGGTGAGTACATAACTTCTTAATCTGAAGTAGTTAACTTCATTTGTGCATCAACCTATGGGACAGAGTCCCCAGCTACCTAAATCTTGGGCGGTCCTCAAGGAAGGATGTTCCGGAGCACTGCAGAGCCAAAGGATGCTCTCCCTCTGGAGACAATATCCAGCTTGCAGTGATTACTGAAGGTATGAGATGAAGCCCATGTTGCTGCTGAGCAGATATCATCCAACGAGAGTCTAGAACGAAAGGCCGCCGAGGTAGAAATAGACCGGGTAGAGTGGGCATGGACTCCTAGAGGTGCGGGCCGACCAGTACTTTCATATGCCAACAGAATACACTGAGAAATCCATCTGGACAGTGTGACTTTAGAAACAGCCTTTCCTAAGTTAAATTTGGCAAAGGAAATGAACAACTGATCTGATTGCCTATGACCAGCTGTTCTGTGTAAATAAAAGCGCAGTTGTCTGTGCACATCTAACGAATGTAACTTATATTCCCCTTTGTTCTGGTAGTTGGGAAAGAAAACTGGTAGGTTAATGGACTGATTAATATTCGATTCGGATGCAATTTTTGGAAGAAAGGCGGGATTGGTCCTGAGGTAGACTCTGTCTTTGTGGAAGGACAAATAAGGTGGTTTTGCACAAAGGGCTTTAAGTTCGGAAACCCTTCGAGCTGAGGTGATGGCTACAAGAAAGGCAGTTTTCCATGATAAAATTTTTAGATCTACTGAAGCTGCAGGTTCAAAGGGGGGTGGGGTGGGGGCTGTAAGTGCCTGCAATATCAAAGTTAAGTCCCAAAGAGGGACTACTTCCTTCACCGGGGGTCTGAGTAAGAAAGTACCCTTCAGAAAGGCCTTGCATAACCTACAGGAGATCAACGGTCTAAGGTTACTTCCTACATGGTAGTGAGAGATAGCCGCCAATTGAACCTTGACTGTAGAGGAGCTGGCTCCCTGATCGAAGAGTCCTGATAGGAAATCTAACACCGCAGGCAACGGAGCTGCGAAAGGATCTAAATCTCTATGCTCCGCCCAAATAGAAAAACGTTTCCATTTGCTATCATAGACCTTTCTGGTGGATGGCTTGTGCGCCGCCACCAGAATAGCTTTGACCTGGGAAGAGATACCGGGAGTCCTAGCTAACCTTGGAACTGGATCAACCAAGCCGTGAGCTTGAGGTTGTCCAGGTTTGGGGTCGGTAGATCCAATGGATGGGATATGAGATCCGGAATGGGATCCAGAATCCAGGGAGGATTCAATAGGTGAGACCAAAGATACGGGAACCAAGCCTGGCGAGGCCAGAATGGGGCAATGAGGATTATCTTGTTCCGCAACCGACTGGCTTGCCAGGCATGCACCAGAGCGTTTCGTGGGGATTCCCCGGGTGGGGGAATTAGAGCGAAGCAGTCATTGCATTTCGCATTTGAAGGAGAGGCGAAAATATCGCAACAAGGTTGACCCCAAGTGGAGAATATCTGCTTCGCTACTTCTGGGTTCAGAGACCACTCGTACGGTGAGAGGATGGTGCGACTCAGCTTGTCTGCTAAAATGTTGGACCGCCCCGGAATGTGCGTCGCTATGAGAAAGCGGTTGGTGGAAATCGCCCATTCCCACACTCTCATGGCCTCTCGACATAGGGGATAAGACCTGGTTCCTCCCTGTTTGTTGATGTACCAGACCACTGCCATGTTGTCCGTCTGGATTGCAATCGTTCCTATGGGAAGAAGGCTCTGTAGTGCTTCCAATGCCAGAAGTACCGCCCTCATCTCAAGAACATTGATATGCAGGGAGGTCTCCGTGCTGTTCCACGTGCCTTGGACTGTCCTGCCCGCACAATGCCCCCCCACCCGAGGCGAGAGGCATCTGTGGTCACTGTGGTTAGGGGAGGGGACATAGCAAAGGGGCGGGGATTGGAGCCACCATAAGAGGGCCTTCCTGCAAACCCTGCTGAGGGGAATAGGGTGGTACAGGGGGAATTACAGAAAAGACCACTGAACTTGGAGAGTCCATTGCAGGACTCTCATGTTCAGACGCACCATCGGTAATAGGTTGATGGTGGCCGCCATCGAACCCAAAGCCCTCAGGACCAATTCGTCAGGGGTGCCTGGGGTAGGAGGATGGCCTGCACATGGAGTCTTAAAGTCCGCACTCTGTCCGGAGTTAAGAGGGCTAGACGCCTGTTTGTGTCCAGTCTGGCTCCGATGAAATCTATGGTTTGAGTTGGAGAAAGGGAAGATTTCTCTATGTTGATAGTGATCCCCAGCCAGGTCGCTAGGTGAAGAAAGGAGTTTCTGGCTGCGCAGAGTAGATGCCTTGTGGGGGCGGTCAGGAGCCAGTCGTCCAGGTAGGGAAAAACCTGAATGCCCTGCAGTCGCAGGTGGGCCGCTATCACTGACAGAACTTTGGTGAACACCCTGGGGGCTGTGGTGAGACCGAAGGGAAGGGCCCTGAATTGGTAATGGCTGGCTCTTAGCCGGAAGCAGAGAAACCTCCTGGATCGTCTGTCCATCAAAATATGGTAGTATGCATCTTTGAGGTCTATAGAGCACATCCAGTCGTTCTCCCGCAGGAGAGGGAAAATGGATTGAAGTGTAACCATCCGGAACGTTTCCTTGGTTACTGACAGGTTCAAGAGGGATAGGTCGAGGATCGGTCTGAAGTCCCCCGTCTTTTTTGGCACCAAGAAGAACCTGGAGAAAAAGCCCGATCCATACTGGTCTGGGGGGACATGCTGGATGGCTCTTTTTTCTAGCAGCCGCTGGGATTTCTGCAGCTGCGTCCTCCCTCTGCTCGGGTGGGACGTCGGGGAGGTGTCTGGGATTGCGAGGGAAATGAGAGAATGGGATTTGGTAGCCTCTGGATATTATGCGAAGCACCCAGCGGTCAGTCGTGATGGACTCCCAAGCTGCTAGGTGCCTCGAGAAGCGCCCCCCGACTGCCTCCAAAGTGGAGCAGTCGGGTAACCCATCAGGGCTGTTGCTTGGGCCGGTCAGAGAACGGTTCTCTGGACCCAAAGTTCTTCGGGCCACCTCTGCCTCTAGGGCGGCGTCCATCCTGTTCTCCTCTGCCGCAGAAGGACTGGGGGTCCGGAGCAAAACGGGGCTGTTGTGACTTCCGGAACCACATCTTCTTCTGTCCCTTTTGGTTCTTGGAAAAGGACCTCTGGGGAGCAGAGAAGCAGACTCAGACGGCAGACGTCTTCCCGTCCTTCTCACTCTGGACCAAGGTATTGCGTACGGTTTTGCCAAAGAGGGCAGAACCATCAAAAGGGGCATTAATGAAAGACGATTTAAAGGGTTCCGCGAAATCACAGTGGCGGAGCCAGGCCTGTCGCCTCATAACAACGCCTGCTCCGCTAGCTCTAGCGGCCCCCTCCGTGGTGTGGGACAGCAGCTGCATAGAGGTGTTTGAAATAGACCTAAGAGTGGCCATTCGGGAAGAGTACAACTGTTTGTCCTCAGCCGACATGGATTCCGGGGGCGACGAGGTGTACTCTTTGATAAGGTCTTGCTGCAGTCGTATGACATGTGCCATGTAGTTCAGTGACCTCACAGAGAAGGTAGCTGAACTAAAAACCCGCTTCCCTAAGCGATCGACCGAGACTCCTTGTCTGGAGGGTGGACCGAGGGACTCTCCAGGGCTAATTCCATTTTAGTGGCCGCGCCACCAACATGGCATATACAGGGGTTCCCTTACTCCAATGTGATCTGTCGAAGGGTGGACTGAGTATTTTATCAAGTCTTTTTGGGACTGGCTCTACAGTGTCCAGCTCCTTCCACGTGCTGGTAGTGATCAGATCTACCAGGGGGTCAGCTGGAGGGGACACCCAAGAGGTAGACGGGCCTGCTTCAAACGCCTCCAGGAACACAAATTCATCCGAGGTAGGCTTTGGGGCAGACCTCCCCCCCCCCTAATCGTGAGCATCTCCATGATGTCTCCAAATGAGATGTCCTCGGGGGGTGATCTTGGGGAACCTTCCCCTTCCTCCAAATCTGTGTCCTCGGTCAAGGACTCAGGGGAGTCCAAGTGCCTCCTCTTGCACTTGCGCTTGTGAGGAACCTCCTCGGGGGGGCTGTCCGAGGAGACCTCACCAGCAACATCATGTTCCAACGGAACGACCTGGGACGTTGGAGCAGGCTGTGCCTGGGACTGGGTGATGGAAGTCAGACCCATCTAAGATGGAGTGCAGGGTGGAGCCGTAGCCAAGGCCGGGGGTCTGGAATCCCTCGACAGAACCCTCTCCACCACGTCAAATGCCGAAGGAGAGCCGCTCTCTCTGGGATCCGAGAGCAGACCCTCCCTCGGATCAGACAGGCGGATCGGGGCCGGAGCAGACGCGGTCGGATCAGAAGGTCCAGTATGCTCCGACCTGGGCGGAGCCGAAGGCACACTGAAACCCTCGGATCCAAAGCTCAGCTCCGAGAGTTTGGATCCGAAGAAAAGGGACCCGACAAACTCGAAGGCATTGTCGGTGCTGAAGTACCAGATACTGTTGGCGCCGACACCCCCAGCTCCAAAGACTCTGAACCCGGGAAGCGAGTCGGAGAAGGAGCAATCGGGGCAAAAAATGGGGTCGAGCCCCAGCACTCCCATCTGCAGTTGGGCCTGGAGGAATCTTCTCATCATCCGGTCCAAGTCTGCGTTAGTCAGGCTTCGGGTGGATCTGGATGAGGCCAATGAGGCGGGACGGGAGTGCTGCCTCGATGACCTTGACGGGGGCCTCCTCCTCCTTAGGTCCCGGTGAAAAACAAGGAGACCAGAGTCGAGGGGGGGAAGGCTCGGAAGTCCTGGAGGGAGAAGACCGCTTGGCCGGCAGGGCCGATGAAGAGGCCTCGGCCCGCCGCTTGTGGTGCTTCTCCTTCTGCTTCTCTTTCCTTGACTCCCTATCCTCCTGGCCCGAAGCGGGAGGTTGAGTCTTGGCCAGGGGAAGGGAGGCAGGAGTGGCAGAAGCCGCAGCCGCTGCAGGAGCCACCGTGGGACCGGAGGCCGAAGCTGAGTCCAGGTGCAGCAGTCCCGCCAGAATCAGCTTAGCCCTCTGGTCCTTAAGTGCCCTGGGGTTGAACGCCGCACATATGGAGCAACCTGACGACAGGTGTCCAACCCCAAGGCACAACACGCACAGAGTGTGGCCATCCGGTGGGGATAGCTTATGGCCACACTCTGTACATTTGGAGAAAACAGCTTTTGGGGCCTCCGACATACTGAAAAGAAAACACACACGCTAGGCCCCAACACACAGCACACTCCCTAACGCACTAACGAGGGTGGGGAAGGAAAACTATAAAGAAATTTAACAGACTGGTTTAAATCTATGAAGGACCTGTACACAATACACGCACACTAAAGATTAGAGAAAAAGGAGAGAAAACAGCAAAATTTTCTCACAAAAAAGACGCTAAAGCCTGGAACTCAGTGATCGAGCTGCTGGATGAAACCGCGGCAAACTAGATTTGAGGTCAGGTAGGGTTGGCAGGGGATTATGGGTACGGGAGGAGCTTGGAGCTCAGATCTATGCTGTTGGAAACTCCCGGCTCGGATCCGATATGGATCCGAAGACCCATAGGTTGATGCACAAATGAAGTTAACTACTTCAGATCACATGATTACAGTTCACATTATAAAACTTTTTAAAAATACTGTATGTATGAAACTTGAAAATATCTGGATGTGCAAGGCAATCTGTAAGAGCATATTCGAAAGTTAACTCTGCTATACTTAGCTGCATTCAATATCCTCTTTAAACTATGTACACAATACTATACCTTTAGAATATTCAAAAGACATGCATAGTTATAATCTTATAAGTAGATCTCCTGATAAACAAATATACAAAACCAATTTATATGTATCCTGTGCATGCATATGCCTGACAGGCAACATGTAAAAAAAATATTCCCTCTCATCAACAAAGGCATTCAACGCACAGTGTCACAAGGATTTATGTTATAACTGACAAACTGTTTTTAAATATGTGTGTATAATAGATAATACTGACTTTACGCTACAGTTACAAAACATTCTGTAAAAAAAATAAAAGTTTAGGTTTTCAGTCAGCTTGAAGAAATACTCACTATCCATTAATCTCCAGTTTAGCAATGGGTCATACACAAAGGCCTCCAGCACAGCCATGACACTGTCCCTGTGCTCACGTAACACTTCCATAACTGTGTGGCACGTAATTCGATAATTTCCATCTAAGCCAGTGACCTGCACAGAAGAAAAACAACTTTTACCATGAATCAATTCTGGTATGGTGCACTAAGATTAGATTATACATCAGAGTTGATTCAAGGTAAATGCTGTGTTTCTTCTATGCAGGTCACTGGCTTAGAAGAAATACAACATTTACCATGAATCAACTCTGGTGTGATAAAGTACAATTAGATAATAAAACATACTTAAATTCAGGTTTTCAACAGCTTTTCAGTCAGCATGTAATAATCACATGAACTGGCAATTCTGGCAGAACATATTCATCTGGCAAATTCCTTAACAGTAACACCTGCTAAGGATCACCTCCTTGCAAGCTGGCAGTTCTAAAATTCATTTACCATGAATCAACTCTGGTGTGATAAAGTACAATTAGATAATAAAACATACTTAAATTCAGGTTTTCAACAGCTTTTCAGTCAGCATGTAATAATCACATGAACTGGCAATTCTGGATCTGGCTAAGGATCACCTCCTTGCAAGCTGGCAGTTCTAAAATGGACAATATTGCGTGACAAATTAGATGCGAGGATTTTCTACTGACAGAGTCCTGGAAATGTCTGATAATGAAATCGGATGAGGAAATTCTAACTGATTACCAGATAAACTAGTACATTACATGTACCTTAATATATGGTGCATTAACTCAGTAACTATTGACCTTCTAGGGATATATGTGGTACAGATGAAGGCAATATTATTAGTATGAAATCATCCTCCTCTGATACGAAGAGGTTGCTGCAAGATGACTTACTTAAACAGCTGCTTAGCAACACTTCTTTGGTAAGGGAGACTCAGTAAAGTATCTCATATACAGTCTCTACTAAGTTCTTGTGGGAGCTGTATTCAAACTGCAGGTGAGTTCTGCAACCTTTGATGTACAGATTGATTCTCGTGTTCTTCAGCCAAAACATTTGATGTTTAAGTGGAAAAAATAGGTTTACAGCTTGCCTTTTGCTGTACAATCTCTAGTCTAATTAGCCTGGATGCAAGACTGGTCATCAGGGAGATGGTACTCCTCTCACAATTTGAGTAAAGCTTCTCTCTCTCTTGCAATCTTTATCTGACAAACTATATATTTAAGGCTTATAATGACGTTAGCCTAAACTGTTCAAGAAAAAGGCTAAAACCAGCTGCCAGAGCATTCTTTTTACTTCTTCTTTCTTTTTCCCACTGGAATTCAGAAATATTAGGGACCTGCAGGCATTTAGGTTTACGTTACTGCTGTGTATATAAGGTGACATAAATACACTGATCACTTCATGTTCAGCTATTCTATTAGCGGTACTGTTGTACAATATGGGGTAACTTCTGTGAAATATTACTAATGTGATGAGGAACAAATGTCCCAAACGCTATTTATTCATTCTCACTCTAAGGTTGCTCTTACCAGGAGGAAAAGTGGTCATTACTAAAACATGAAAACAGTGATCTTCTCTAGATCACAGAGGTGACTAAACATCTGGATAGTGAATCTAAGACATCCCTATGTTAGACAGCAAGCAATCATAATATGTCCAAACATATTGGGACAACACAAGTAAGCAAAGAGCATCACAAGAAATTAAAAATCACGTAAGTCAAGGTAAACTTAATTTATCAAGCATTCATTTATACATTAAGAAGCTTTCGACTAGACACCATGCAAAAAGAACAGTCTACAAAGGCAACCGTGGCAAGTACATACAATTTTACAACAAATATGCACACTGAAACAACAAACTGATCAGACAGTCTGCACTCACTGGGAGGTCTCTTAATAGCGCCTGCAGATAAGAGAATGCAAACTATTTTGTCTAGCAATCGTACAGAAGTTTATCTATGATCTCATCTGTATCAGTGCTCATTCCTCAGCACAGGACTAATGTTGCAATCACTAACTACTCCAGTCAACAAAATCACTGCAGAATAAGGAAAGCTGCATTTCAGCTGTCATGCCTAAATGGCACCAATGCAAGCAACACTATCTAAATGACCTTTCAACAGGATATGATGTCATGAAGTTTCCATAAATATTACATATATACTTAATACAAAAATGTATAAAAAATATATATAAAAAAATACATGTTTGAAAATGTGTGTATATACACACATATACACGTACATATATTACAATGTACTATCTTAAAGTTTGCAAAATAACTTTTTAACAATAAAAATGTTGTTATATGATGTGTTCTTATTGTTCACAGAATCTAAACTAATTTTATATTTATATATATGAAAATTCAAACTAATAAAAAACTCTTAATCAACCTCTTATGATCATGAACTCTATCTAACAATATTCTACAGGCTTATGTAAGTTATAAAACATGATAATACTGTAATGCTGACAGTTATCATAATGTTTTTGAAACTTGAAAACGTATATCCATAACTAAATAAACCAATATAAACTTGTTTATAAAAATAAATAACTTGAATACAAGTAATGCACGTAAATATATATACACACACATATACACATCATTGTCACTTATATTTCTATTCGTTCAAGTTATTTTACCTATAGATCAAAAAACATTTTATATTAATTACTTCATTTAGTCCTGGATATTGATCTGCCCCTAATAGTAGTTGCCAAAGTGCTTCCTTTTGCTCTAATTTATTATTTACATCCCCCATGAATGACATTTTTTCTATGTGGTCTAACACGAAAAATTCGAACTTTTTGAATTCACTACAAGACAAAGAATGCCTTGCAAGTGCATTGTTTTTGTCTTTGTTCTTTATAGCTAATGTGTGTTCGTAAATTCTTCGCTTCAGAATTCTAACAGTTTTACCCACATAGTAACATTCACAGGAGACACAGGAAGCTAAATAAACCACACACTCACTGTTACAATTAAAATATTTCCTTGCCCAGAAGGTTCTTTTTGAATGTTTCATAGTAACAAAGGAACTGTTACTAAGAAATCTGCACTGTCTGCAGTTGGTACATGCGTAAGTACCCTTTTTAATTAAATCTCTGGTCCTAACCACTAAAGATGAGTCAGTTTTTTCCAAAACTTTTTTGATATTAGTAACCGTTTTGTAGGTGAATTGTGGTCTGATCCCCACACAACTAACTAGTTCTTTGTTGCCCAAAATGATCCTCCAATTTCTTTCTATGACATTTCTGATTTCTTTTAACTCATTAACTATTGGTAATGGGAATGCTGTATAATACATGTTTGAATCTCCTTCCATTTTGTTAATGTTTTCTTGTTGGACAATTCTTGGTGCTTCTACTAATATATCTGCAGATAATAGTATAGGTCTTGCTACACCTTCCCTTAGTTTTTTAACTTCCTTTTCTAACTTTTTGATCCAATTTAAATTATAACCCCTCACTAAAAACATTTGTCTTAGATGTAATAACTCTTCCTGAAATACCAAATCCTGTGTAGTGAGTCTGCTAAGCCTAATCATTTGTCCCTTCACAACACTCTTTTTCATGTGTGAAGGATGTAGGCTAGCTTTATGAAGATATTGGTTTGTGAAGCAAGATTTTCTGTAAATCTTGCTTATGATATTACCAGACGTACCATCAATGTTGAGATCTAAATCTAGAAAGTGTATACTTCTACCAAATTCTCCAATTTTGAACGTTAGAAATGTAGTGGTTATATTTAAATCATTTACCATGTCGGTAAATTCACGTTGATCACCTCTCCACAGAAAGAACAAATCATCTATGTACCTATAGTACATCAACACCTTGCCAAAACTAGGATGAAGTTTTAGGAATTTCTGTTCCCATCTAGACATCACTATATTAGCAAATGCTGGGGCCACTCTGGCCCCCATTGCTACTCCAGATGTCTGTTTGTAAAGTACGTTGTTGAATCTGAAAAAATTATTCTCAAGTACTATTTCCATGAGGGTGCATAGTGTATTGACCTTATGACCACCCATGTCTGTATTGATTACTAGATGTTCCCTCATGTACTCAATGCCTTCCACTTGATCTATGGAGGTGTAAAGACTCTTGACATCTAAAGTGGCAAAATTCATATCCTTCTTTAAAATTCTATTCCTTCCCAAAATTTCCAAAAGTTGCCAAGAGTCCCTGAGATAGTGTTCTGCCTTTTGTGCTACAGTGTTTAGTATGCTGTCAAGCCAGATAGAAATGTTCTCTGTTTTCGAATTTTTAGCTGATACAATCGGCCTGAAAGATAAATCATCAAGACCATACTGTAACTTTGGTATGCCAAAAAAGTTTGCCATAGTCGGATGCTCTACTAAAAGAAAATCATAATCTACCTTCTCTATTTCTCCCTGGCAAAACATATCGAACAGAAGAACATCTATCTTTCTGAAGCTAATGTGAACAAATTCTGCTGTGACCTTACAGTAGTTATTGGTGTCTTTTAGCATACCTAGTACTCTTTTACTATAATCTGTTGTATTCATAACAATGATTTTACCCCCTTTGTCTGCTTTCATTATTCTAACTTCAGAGTTATCTGATAACTCTTTTAACACTTTATTCTCTGTGTCAGTTAGGTTGTTCTGTTCACTACTTGTTGTAATGTTTTTAAATTCCTTTTCACATGAATTCAGAAAAACCTGCAGTGTGTTCATCAGGGGGGGGTTAAAAGTACTAGGCCTCTTTGGTAGTTCGTTAATAGAAATGTTATAATCGGTTATATCTTTAAGAATGTATTTTAAATTTAATTTTCTTAAATACAGTCTCAAATCAACCAATAATCTACTTATTTCAACCTTGTTCGAAGGAATAAAGGTGAAACCTTTGTTAAGTACATTATAAGCATCCACTGTTAGTGTCACACTACTTAAATTTATCACATTTACTGTATAGTCAGTCTCATTGGCAAAAGGTGTTACCACCTTCTTTTGTTTTTGCCCTTCATTTTCCCTTTCTGTTGTGTGGTGTTGTACCACTTTGTAGTCCTCTTTCCTTGAATCCCTTGTTGGTGAAAAGGGACCTTGGGCTGACCTAATTGTTGACTTGCAACCTCAGCATAGCTTGTGGTTGCAGTTACTGAATTTGTCTCTCCATTGGTATCTTTAGGAATATCCGTTGATACTGATGTACTCTCTTTAGAACATTTAGACCTCAAATTGTGAACATTGTCATTATTAGGGGCCCTTGTATCTTTAACTAGTCCTTGTTGGGGTTTGTTAAGAGTCTCCATTCCACCAAAAACACTATTCGAAGGGACCCGACTCACTGTTGTTACATCCGCAATAGAAATATATGCTTCGTTTAACCTGTAAGTCTTGATATCCCTCATCAATTTGTGTTGTTTCCTTTGTACTATGGTAGACCTATGCTTATTGGCCTTGGTCTCAATACTATTATACAATGTAAAAAGTTCATGAAAACAGGCATTTATTTTAATTGCATCATCTAAATCCTTAATTTCCGTTTTTATTCTATTGATGTCAGTCTCATAATGTTCGACCAATATGTTCATCATTGCCAAACCTGCATCATTGTAGACTTTAATAATCAGTTTAGATAACATATCGCCAGGTTCCACACAATTCGGAAACTTGGCGGTCCGCAAACCTTGCGGTACAATGCCTCGTTGAATGCACTCTGTCAAATACTGAATCTCAAGTTCAAGAGTGATATACTTAAAAACTAATCTTTCCAGATCAAAAATCAGTTTCTTACAAGTTTTTACATCAGTGGCAGTATCGTAATACTCACTAGCAGTCCGGTTGATGGTATCAGCGTTTATATCCTTGAACGGGTTCTGCAATTCTCTACAGATGTAGCCCCATACATTATTACTCGATGAATTGCTAGTATTGCCTTCAGAATCTGTTGAGTTTGTGTGCGCTGCAACGTTTGCGACCGGCGCCTCTTTGTGACATAAGACGCTCCTGCTTGGGCTCCCTGTCTTAACCCCTTCATGAGCGTCTCGCTTGTTCTTCTTTTGTAGACAATCCAACACTATTTTAGTAATAGTGTGCACTAATGCAGAGTCCACATCCGGAGTGTTGATCCGCTCTTCAGCCCGATCCGCTCCTGGTGTGGAGTGTATGGTTAAATCCAGTAAAATATCCGAGGAGGATGCCTCAGTAGCCATATTGTCACCAAGCACTGTGTAATCCAAAACGAACAAACTGAACGGACAAGCCGCAAACTCGAAATAGTAAATTCCACACAGCAAGGTGAACACAGGATACAATAGAGGCAAGTGTAGCTTTAGCGCTTTCTTTCACTTTAATTAAAAAACGTGAACTTCTTCAGAAACAAAACATGTGCCCTCCCCAACACATGTCTTATAAACCCTTCAACAGGATATGATGTCATGAAGTTTCCATAAATATTACATAGATACTTAATACAAAAATGTATAAAAAATATATATAAAAAAATACATGTTTGAAAATGTGTGTATATACACACATATACACGTACATATATTACAATGTACTATCTTAAAGTTTGCTAAATAACTTTTTAACAATAAAAATGTTGTTATATGATGTGTTCTTATTGTTCACAGAATCTAAACTAATTTTATATTTATATATATGAAAATTCAAACTAATAAAAAACTCTTAATCAACCTCTTATGATCATGAACTCTATCTAACAATATTCTACAGGCTTATGTAAGTTATAAAACATGATAATACTGTAATGCTGACAGTTATCATAATGTTTTTGAAACTTGAAAACGTATATCCATAACTAAATAAACCAATATAAACTTGTTTATAAAAATAAATAACTTGAATACAAGTAATGCACGTAAATATATATACACACACATATACACATCATTGTCACTTATATTTCTATTCGTTCAAGTTATTTTACCTAGAGATCAAAAAACATTTTATATTAATTACTTCATTTAGTTCTGGGCAAGGAAATATTTTAATTGTAACAGTGAGTGTGTGGTTTATTTAGCTTCCTGTGTCTCCTGTGAATGTTACTATGTGGGTAAAACTGTTAGAATTCTGAAGCGAAGAATTTACGAACACACATTAGCTATAAAGAACAAAGACAAAAACAATGCACTTGCAAGGCATTCTTTGTCTTGTAGTGAATTCAAAAAGTTAGAATTTTTCGTGTTAGACCACATAGAAAAAATGTCATTCATGGGGGATGTAAATAATAAATTAGAGCAAAAGGAAGCACTTTGGCAACTACTATTAGGGGCAGATCAATATCCAGGACTAAATGAAGTAATTAATATAAAATGTTTTTTGATCTATGGGTAAAATAACTTGAACGAATAGAAATATAAGTGACAATGATGTGTATATGTGTGTGTATACATATTTACGTGCATTACTTGTATTCAAGTTATTTATTTTTATAAACAAGTTTATATTGGTTTATTTAGTTATGGATATACGTTTTCAAGTTTCAAAAACATTATGATAACTGTCAGCATTACAGTATTATCATGTTTTATAACTTACATAAGCCTGTAGAATATTGTTAGATAGAGTTCATGATCATAAGAGGTTGATTAAGAGTTTTTTATTAGTTTGAATTTTCATATATATAAATATAAAATTAGTTTAGATTCTGTGAACAATAAGAACACATCATATAACAACATTTTTATTGTTAAAAAGTTATTTTGCAAACTTTAAGATAGTACATTGTAATATATGTACGTGTATATGTGTGTATATACACACATTTTCAAACATGTATTTTTTTATATATATTTTTTATACATTTTTGTATTAAGTATATATGTAATATTTATGGAAACTTCATGACATCATATCCTGTTGAAGGGTTTATAAGACATGTGTTGGGGAGGGCACATGTTTTGTTTCTGAAGAAGTTCACGTTTTTTAATTAAAGTGAAAGAAAGCGCTAAAGCTACACTTGCCTCTATTGTATCCTGTGTTCACCTTGCTGTGTGGAATTTACTATTTCGAGTTTGCGGCTTGTCCGTTCAGTTTGTTCGTTTTATCTAAATGACCTGTTACAGAGGAAAGTTCTTGATCCAGATGATATTCTTTGGATGGCAACATGGACACTTAAATTACAACTGACACCTGGTCCAGTGTTCATAAGTGATCACAAATCTGCTTCCCTAATTAAGAATTACATCACATGCAAATAAGAAGGCTTAACGACAGCCTTGTATGGCAGTGATAGAGAGATATCCCAAGAAAAGGTACAGCTGAGTATCACAAAAACAGCAACGATACTGAAAGTCTCATCCTTTGATGATATCACCAAGGGGAAGAAGCATGTACATGGAGGAAAACAGGTTCTTAAAATATAGCCCTGTGGTAAACTACCTGTTAGTGTACCTGAAAATAAGAAGTTAACCCTAGACACTACCCTGTAGAACTAAAAGATAGTATAATCTTTGATCTCTTGCCACAAGGAGGTCTTTCAATATCTATCAAGCGATGTCTTGGTGCTGTGTCATCCCCAAAAATGTGATTCTAATGGGGAAGGAAGATTATGGACCCTGAGATAAAATTCCAGGGTGAACATGGACTTTATGTTTATTTTAACATTATAAAAAAGGTCAAACACAAGGCAGAAATTATTCATGGAATATGGACCCAAAGACGGCTTTTAAGGATTGAAGTAACCGTTTCCTTTAAAGCAGATGGAAAGTCAATGCGTCTGTACAAGTTGCTCTTTAAGTGGAAAACATATACCTTCAACAATGGCCAACCTATGTTCCTCACACTGTCTTTAACAGTGCTCAGGATTAAACAATGGCTCACATTGATAGATCAAGACACAGGATATATGGAGCGTGGCAGATGTCAAAATGCTAGTGATGATCCTGTTACGATACTATTACTGTATACCATCAGCTGCTGTTCACAAAGAAATTTACAGCGTAGAGGAACAGCAACATCAGGTGCCGCATTGCATAAATTTAGACTCTAAGACTTTATATTTGGTTAACAATAGGGTGTGTTTGACATAGCAGCATTCAGAAATACAGAGGTTTCATCACCAGGTCTGAGGTAACCACAATGAACTACAGAATCAAGTCCAAAGAGTGGCTTTTATAATGTACTGCAGGGATAATAAATTGAGTTAACAAAGACCTGTGCATGGAATGAAACTCCCAAGTAAAAGTCAATGATTTATTATCAACTCAAAAGCTGAAATCACCCAAAGATAACCATCTGTGATGAGTCTACATGAATCTACAAGAAAAGTCAGTGGAAATCCTTATGGAAAGCTTTTATGCTATCAAGTGGATGGCAAGATGACAAAATGTTGATGGTGATTCTGTTACTGAATACCATCTACTGCTGTTCAGAAAGAAATTTACTGAGTAGAGGAAAAGCAACATCAGATGTCACATTTCACAAATTCAGACTCTCAGTAAACTTTACATTTGGTTAACAATAGGGTGCATTTGACCAGGCAACATTCAGAAATACAGAAGTTTCATCACCAGGTCTGAGGTAACCACAATGAAATGCAGAATCAAGTCCAAAGAGTGGCTTTTATAAAGTACCGCAGGGGTAATAAACTGAGCTAACAAAGACCTGTGGATGGAATGAAACTCCCATGTGATACAATGACTTATCATCAACCAAAATGTTGAAATCACCTAAAGCTAACCATCTGCGATGACTCTTCAATGAATCCATAACAAAACGCAGTGATTTCTTGTAGGAAAGCTTTTATGCCATCAAGTGATGGAGGAACCCTGATTAATGACAGATTTGAGCAGTATACAAATGCCACACCATTATCAATGCCATTCTGACTATAGTACTGAATAACAAAGATACTGGGAACAGGGGCATCACCAAATGGCAACTAAAATCATGGTCCAAACAGGTTTTAATTATGAAAGCGAAGCCAACACAACATAGCAACACAAATTACCCTAGTCTGACATACAACAACCTTACATCTGCATACAGCATCGTATATAGGACTGATGGTACAAATGTTTCCTTAACCACCCCGTGCTGGCAAATAAGAACCTTGAGTATGACAGACACAGGAATAGCTCCTATCTCTGAAACATTTTGCTCTAGGTTGTTGCCAGCTAACCTTAATCATGGCCTGGGCACCTCAAGCAGGGACTAACACTATGGGTTGCATACAACCTTATCCACCTAAGCTGCAAAATCCTGTGCTTTCTACAAATGCAGCATACATGGTAGGTAAGTTGGGAGTATAAAAATGGGCATAGTGACAAAAGAAGGTCTGAATCATGGTTTAACTTCATAAATATAAAAAAGAAGTTCTGTACGTGCCATAATGTTCTACCTGTGTTGTTCATTTTCATTCTTCCTCAATGATGGATCTCCTATTCAACCCTCGGATCTGACTTTGCGGTATTTCAAAGACTTTGGACTTTAATCGCAAGCTCCTCCCTCTTCCCATAACGCACTACACAATTCCTAACTCCTCAGATTGAGTTTACTGACTACTGATTTTTAAAAAACAATAGGCCAGATAAAGAAAATATTAAGACTCAAACTGGGAACATGAAAGTTCCTAAATCATCCAAGTTTCTTCTTATACGGACAAGACTGGGGGGTGGCTGGGAGGGATGGTGAGAAAGAATGAAAAAGGACAACACAGATGGAAGGTTATGGTGAATACATAAATTCTTTATCTGATGTTGTCCATTTCATTCTTCCTCTCTAATGGGTCAGAATCCCCAGCAACATAATTCTTGGGATGTGTTGGAGCACTGTTGAACCAAAGGATGCACTGTTTCTGGAGACAAAGCCTCCACTTGTAAAGGTATGAGTACCTGACCAAGTGCATGCAGCCCCAATAACATTGATAGAAGCTTGGGGAGAAAAGGTGATGTGGTAGCCATAAATCTGATAGAATGGCTCTAGGATGATGAGGCAATTCTAAACCATTTTGGGAATAAATCAGCAAAAATACAGTCAGTATTCTATATGGTCAGGATAACTTTATAGATTGCTTAACCTAAGCGGTTATAAGGAAAAGTACAGTTTTGTACCTACCATAAATGTAGATGTTCGAGTGCTAATACAGCTGCAGTCATAACAGACGGGTTTTCCTGCCGTCAGGCGGGTCCTCGGTCGGCCGAATTCCAAAGTCTAGGTCCGGCTCGGATGTCATCGCTTCTTCCCTGACGTCAGTGCGACAGGGGTATAAAAGAACCAGCAGACGCCATTTTCTTCAGTTTTTCTTGCCCCAGATGTCAGGTGCCCCCAGAAGGAAGGCAAAACATAAATTTATGTAATAATGCAATGCAATAAAATCAAAAAACAGTAGTTGCAAGCAAATACACCATAAAAGAATACCCCAATCATGTTGTATGAGGAGGTGTTGGCCATTAGGCCTGTCACAAGAGGGGAAGGAGGGAGGGAAACCTGGACTGCAGCTGTATTAGCACTCGAACATCTACATTTATGGTAGGTACAAAACTGCACTATGTTCATCGTGCATACAGCTGCAGTCATAACAGATGGGTAGAATCCCAAAGCTAAAAAAGGGGTGGTAGGCACTAAGTGGAACTAGGAGGAGCCAGGATGCCCTGCAAGACTGCGGTGGCAAAGCCCGCTCTAGATTTGGAATATAATGGTAGGTGATAGTGCTTGGAGAAAGTATGTACAGAACTCCAAGTGGCTGCTTCCAAAATATCTTTGGTAGGAACCCCCCTGAGGAAAGCTGCAGAGGTAGCTGTGGCCCTTGTGGAGTGAGATCTGATGCCTGTAGGTACAGTTTTACCATGAAAAGAGTAACAAAAGTGAATGCAGTGGGCTATCCATTTTGAGATTGTCTGTTTGGAAATAGGCTTCCCTTGAGTACCTGTAGCATAGGACACAAAGAGTTGCTCTGATTTTCTGAAAGGCTTTGTTCTGTCGAAATAATAATGGAGCTGTCTGTAAATGTCCAAGGAATGTAGTAGTCTCTCCCCTTTGTTTTGTGGATTAGGGTAAAAGGTAGGTAAGTGGATAGCCTGATTCAAGGCTACCCTGGATACTACCTTTGGCATAAAAGAAGGGTTGGTTCGTATGAAAACTCTGTCCTGATGGAAAATGATGAAAGGCTGCACAGCCATGAGGGCTTGTAGTTCCAAAACCCTGCGTGCTGAGGTGATAGCCAGAAGGAAGGCTGTTTTCCATGACAAATATTGCAGTTCTGTTGAAGCAGATGGCTCAAAAGGAGGCAGGGTCAGTTTTTCTAGAATGAAATTGAGGTCCCAAGCAGGTACTGGTTGCTTCCTTGGGGGTTTTATATTCTTAGCCCCTCTGAGGAACTGCCTTAAGAGAGGGTGAGAGAATAAAGAAGGATCAGTGTTGTATTCTGCAGAAATGGCTGAGGCATGGATTTTGATGGAGGAGAATGAAAGTCCACTGTTTAGCATCTCAGCTAGGTACTGTAATATTTGAGGTAAATTCAGTATTTCAGGATTCTGACCCTTTTTCTGATTCTAGGCACAAAACCGTTTCCATTTTGCGGAGTAGGCTTTTCTAGTAGAAGGCCTTCTGGCCTCCAGAATGACATCCTGCACCTCCTTGGAGAGTAGGGTCTGTTTTGGATTTAAGGAATCTTCCATGTGGCTAGACTGAGTGTTTTCAGCTGACTGTGAAGAGTTTTGAAGTTGTGCTGAGTCAGTAGAAGAGGCATTAGAGGCAGGATCCATGGTGGGGAATGCGTCAGGCTCCTCAGGAGTGGGTACCAGTGTTGTCTTGGCCAGTCTGGAGCAATGAGAATCATCTTTGGTCTGTCTGCTCTGGCTTTTAATAGAACTTTGGGCAGCAGAGGAAGAGGTGGAAAGGCATAAACTGTCACTGTTGTCCAACTGAAAGAGTGCGTCCACTTTCCAGGCCTGTGGATGAAAGGTCCTTGTGCAGAATTTTGTCAATTGGTAATTTCTGTGGGAGGCAAAGAAATCTATGTCTGGCCTTCCCCATCCTTGAATTATCTTTGTAAAAACTTGAGGATGCAACTTCCATTCGTGTGGATCTGTCATATTTCTGCTTAGGTTGTCTGCCAGCGTGTTTTCCTTGCCTGGCAGGAACTGTGCTTGAAGTTGGATTTGCAATTCCAGAGCCATGTTCCAAAGAGACATGGCTAGCCTGCATAGGGGGTACGAATGGGTTCCTCCCTGTTTGTTTATGTACCACATCACTGTGGTGTTGTCCGTCCTTATCAATAGCTGGCCTGGATGCAGTAGGTCTTTGAAAGCCATAATAGCATTTATTACTGCTAGCATTTCCTTTTGATTGATGTGTAGGTGCTTTTCTTTTTGGGACCATTTGCCCTGAATGCACCGATCTGTCATGTGCGCCCCCCAGGCGTAGTCCGAGGCGTCTGTTGTGATTACTTGATTTGCTTGAGGCTTGCAGAATGGGAGACCTATGTTTCTTTGGCATGCTTGAGCCCACCACAGAAATTCCTTCTAAAGACATGGAATAAGTGGTATAACTGTTTCCAAATTGTGGCTGTGTTAAGACCATAAGTCTTTTAGGTACCACTGAAGTTTCCTCATATGCAGCTTTGCACATGGGATTAGTAGGATGCAAGATGCCATGAATCCCAGAGCCTGCAGGATTTTCCTTGCAGTCAGCCTGGTGAAGGTTGCCAGTTTTCTGAAGTAATGAATTAGTTGCCCTTGTTTCTCTGGCGTGAGGTAGGCCATCTGGGTGTTTGCATTCAAGCTGGCACCCAGGAAAATTATTGTTTGAGAGGGTATTAGTCTTGATTTCTTTTTGTTGACTGTGTATCCCAGAGAATTCAACAACATTATTACAAACGCCAGGTGATTCAGAAGTATGTGTTTGCTGTCCGCTTGGATCAGGCAGTCATCCAAATATGGGTATTTTGTATCCCTTGAAGTCTGCAGAAGGCAATTACTGATGCCAGGCATTTCGTGAACACTCTGGGCGCAGTAGATAAGCCAAAGGGCAATGCAGAGAATTGATAATGGGTTGAACCTGCAAGAAATCTGAGGTATCTTCTGCAATCTTGTCTGACTGGGACATGCAGGTATGCCTCCTTGAGGTCCAATGTTACCAGCCAAGACTCCTTGCCCAGCATGGGAAGAAGCTGCTGTAATGTGAGCATCTTGAATTTTGGTATGAGTAAATATTTGTTTAGGATGGATAGGTCCAAAATAGGTCTCCAATCTTTGCCCTTCCTTGGTACCAGGAATAGTCTGGAATAAAAACCTTGACCCTGTTCTTGTGCAGGTACCTCTTGAATAGCTTTCATGTCCATGAGATCTGAAATTTGTTTTTGTGCCTCTGCCCTTTGATTGTGTGGCAGGTTTGGCATGCCTCTCATTTTTGGAAGGGTGTGAAAGTGGAATCTGTAGCCTCTGTCTATAATGTTCAGGATCCATTTGTCTTTTGTGACAATATGCCAATTTTTTGAAAATAACGCCAATTTTCCGCCTAAAGGTGCTGCCAATTGAGCCTTGCTTGGCATGCAAAGGGGAAAGTCATTGCTTCTGCTTTCTGAATGGCTGTGAACTATCCTCACCACCTCTTGGTGTAGGTGCTTGCCATTGTCTGCCTCTAAATGATCCTTGAGATTGCCCTCTACCCCTTGGGCGCCTGTATCTACCTCTTTGAGGTCTGTCCGTGGCTGGAAAGGACCAATCATTTGAAGGCCAATTTCTACTGAAACGTGGAGGTTGTACCTGTAGGAAATCTTTCACTGTTTGCATTGATTTTGCCTTTTCCTCCATTTTCTTTAATACCTCCTCAGCCTTAACACCAAACAATACATCTTTTTGAAGAGGTGCATCTAGTAGTTTAGCTTTGACATGATCTGGTAATGTTTGTTCTTTGAGCCAAGCATGTCTACGTATGACTGATCCTGTAACAGCAGCTCTACATGAGGCCTCTAAAGCATCAAAACCACATTGCAAGGTATGTTTACCCACTTGCTCTGCACTATGCAACAAATCCTGCAACTCCTTCAAGTCTGGTTGTTCAGGTTGTGACATTTTGCTTTTCAACTGAGATAACAAAAACTGTTGATACTTTAACATATGGAACTGACAGTTTAATGCCCTCATGGTTAAGGTGGCCGAGGTGTATACCTTTTCCCCCCACCTTTCTAAAGCTCTGGAATCTCTCTCTGAAGGTAATGGATTTTTGGCAGTGGAGGCCTTAATTCCCTTGGGACCCTGTGAAATGGTCTCTGGGTCAGCCGCATGGCTTTTGTATAGGAATTGGTGTGAATCAGGAACCCGGCAATACCTGTCAGGCTTGACTGGAGCTGGAGGTAAAGAATCTGGGTTAAGGCTGGCCTCTGAATACACATCATCTAGTATGTCTAAAACAGGAGGGATAGCCAGAGGCCTGTGCTGAGGGAGCAAGAGGAAATCCCTGAGCCTTTTCTTGGAGTCTGAGTAATCTTGGCCTTCCCAGTGGAAGTGTTCCCTCAAGGTATGCAAAGTTTCCCCAAAAGAGTAGTCCTCGGGGGGGGGGGGGGGGCAGAGGGAATGGACTCCTCTGCATCAGAATCTTCAAAAGGGGAGTATGAATGTTCCTGGTCATCAGAATGTTCTGAAGTAATGGAGGCCTGGTCCGAGGAAGAGTATTCTTCCTCCACTCTGGGCCTTTTGTCCGAGGGGGGTTGGGAACCCCTGATAAGAGTAATCAAATCCTCAGCCATTTTGAGCATCTGCTTTTTAGGCATGCGGCCTTGAGAGGGGCCCTGAGGAGCTTGTCTTTTAGAATGCACGGCTGCTTTAGATTTAGTGAAAGCCTTAATGGAAAAGGAAGAAGAAGGCCTGAAGACACCTTGAGAGGTGGCAGGCCTGTCTAAACTCTGAGTTTCCCCGCCAAGAGTGGCTTCGGTATCTGTAGTCGGGCTGTGGGCCGAAGAGCCTGCGACCTCGGGCACAGAAGATACCGCTAATGAAGTGTCATCGGTAGTCAGGGGCTGCGTAGGCACCTCGCTGAGAACCGGAGCACCAGTAGTCGGCTTTAGCGTGGTGTCGGTAGAAGTCGCGAACCTCGTATGTCGGTCCTTATCTTTGCGTCTTTTACTCAAAACTGGAGTCGGATTATCCGACGATATAATGTAATTAAACTTTTTGCCAAAATAGTGTTGGGCGAACTCCGCCCGACGCTTAATAGTGCATCTGTTGAATGTAGCACAAAAACGACAGGCCGAGACGTCGTGGTCTGGGCCTAAGCAAGGAATGCAGAGGGAATGGAAATCCTTATGCGGTATTTGCTTCCCACATGAAATGCAATTATTAACTTTGTCTGACATCTGTCTGAGGCAAGAAAAGTTTCCCCAACGGGGTACTTAACTTTCAAGAAGACTTCGGTTAAAAAATATTCGTAATCTCAGGAGCTGGCCGACCGGCACTTGCCAACTGTTTCTGCTTCGGGCACCGCGCAGCAAGAAAGACTGAAGAAAATGGCGTTGGCTGGTTCTTTTATACCCCTGTCACACTGACGTCATGGAAGAAACGACGACATCCGACGCCGGACCTAGACTTTGGAATTCGGCCGACCGAGGACCTGCCTGACGGCAGGAAAACCCGTCCGTTATGACTGCAGCTGTATGCACGATGAACATGGGAGATAAACAGCTGGTCAGATTTTCTATACTGCATATAAACATAACGGTACATGACATTGAAAGCAGGTGTAATGTGTTAGCCACAATTAGAAAAATTATGAACGATAATTGGCAACTGTATGGATGATTAATGTTCACCTCTGTGGCTAGTTTGGTTATAAAGGAGGGAATGGTCCTGAGGGACACCCTGTCTTTATGGAAAATAAAGTAAGTCAGCTTGGCAAACAAAGTCTGAAGCTCAGAAATTTGATTTGCCGATGTAATTGTTACCAAGATGAATGTTACCCATGCAAGTAATTTCATATCACAATTGCTCCTGGTTCAAGGGTTTTTGTGTCAGAACCTGAAGAATAACTGTGAAATTCGAAGGAAAAGAGGGGTCTTTCATGGGAGGTCAAAGCTGCAAGATCCCTTTCAGGAAAGCTTTACATAATCTGGAAGTTGTCAAGAAAAGGAATTTGTTTCCAGAGTGAAAAAAAAAATAATACAGTTGCTAAAAGAAGTTTAATAGTAGAGAAAAATTACAGTTGTGTACACCTACCATAAATGTAGATGTTCGAGTGTCTTCACTGTTGCAGTCATGACTGTAGGGTTCTCCCCTGCCTGCAGGCAGCCCCAGGTCGGCCAGAATCCCAAAGTCTGGGTCCGGCGTCAGCTGTTCAACCACGCTCCCTGACGTCAGAGCGCCAAGAGTACAAAGCTGACAGCCGTCGCCATCTTCTCCAGTTTTTCTTGCCCCAGATGTCAGGAGTCCCAAAATGAAAAAGGTCCCATAACCTTTGCAAATACACCTCAGAAGAAAGGTGAAAAAAGGAAATACACAGAAGTAAAAACAAGAGGGGACAGGAGGGAGGGAAACCCAGACTGCAACAGTGAAGACACTCGAACATCTACATTTATGGTAGGTGTACACAACTGTACTATGTTCATTGTGTTTCACTGTTGCAGTCATGACTGTAGGGTAGAATCCCAAAGCTGAAAGAAAGGGAGGTGGTCATAAAGAGGAAGGGGCGGCTAAAAGGCCCTGCAAGACTGCAGAAGCAAAGCCTGCCCTAGACTTAGAGTAGAGAGGTAGATTGTAGTGCTTAGAAAAAGTATGCACTGAACTCCAAGTTACAGCTTCCAAAATGTCCTTGGTAGGAACTCCCCTGAGGAAGGCCGCAGAAGTGGCAGCAGCTCTGGTGGAATGAGTCCGTATACTCCCTGGGATTTGCTTTCCATGGTGAGAATAACAAAATCTGATTCCATGAGCAATCCATTTAGAAATGGTCTGTTTTGAAATGGCTTTACCTTGGGAACTTGAAGCATAAGAAACAAACAATTGTTCTGATTTTCTGAAGTTCTTGGTTCTGTTCAGGTAAAAACGTAGTTGTATGTGTACATCCAAGGAATGTAAGATCCTTTCCCCTTTATTTTGAGGAGTGGGGAAAAAGGTTGGCAAGTGGATAGTTTGATTTAAAGCCACTTTGGAAACCACCTTAGGCATGAAGGTAGGATTAGTCCTCAAAGATACCCTGTCTTGATGAAAAATAATATAAGGTTCCACAGCTATAAGAGCTTGTAACTCTGAAATTCTCCTGGCAGAGGTTAGGGCTAACAGGATAGCTGTCTTCCAAGATAAAAACTTGATGTCAGAAGAGGCAGCAGGCTCAAAAGGAGGCAAGGTTAGTTTTTCCAAAACATAGTTGAGATCCCAAGCAGGAATGGGAGGAGATCTAGGAGGTCTTAAGTTCTTAGCTCCTCTGAGAAACTGTCTCATGAGCTGGTGGGAAAAGATGGGAGGGTCTGAATTATAATGAGCAGAAATAGCAGAGGCATGTATCTTAATGGAAGAGAAAGAGAGACCCTTATGCAAGAGATCTGTCAAGTAAAGTAAAATTAAAGTAATATTAGGAAGAAGAGGATCAGAATCCTGAGCCTGCATCCAGGAACAAAATCTTTTCCATTTTTCTGCATAAGATTTTCTAGTGCTAGGACGACTGGCTTCTAAAATGACATCCATAACCTGCTTGGGCAGTAAAGAAGAAATCAAAGGCCCTGGATTAACCAGGCCGCCAGGCTGAGAGTTCTGACATGAGAGTGTAGAACCTGACCCTGATGTTGGGACAGAAGGTTCGGAGACTGAGGTAAAACCCAAGAGGGTTCCAGGCATAGGTTTTTTAAAGTTGGATACCAAAACTGCCGAGGCCAATTTGGAGCCAGCAAGATTATCATCTTGGGCTTGTCCTGTTTTATCTTCAATAAAACCCGTGGAAGAAGAGGAAGAGGCGGAAAGGCATATCCTGAGAGGTTCCTCCAACTGAATGACAGGGCGTCCACTTTCCAAGCTTCTCTGTGGAAAGTCCTGGTGCAAAAATTCTGTAGTTGATGATTGAGATGGGATGCAAAGAGGTCTATGTGAGGACATCCCCAGACTGCTGTTATCATCCTGAATATTTAGATGTCCAGCATCCACTCGTGTGGATCCGAAAGGTTTCTGCTCAGACTGTCTGCCAGGAAGTTTTGTTTCCCTGGTAGAAACTGAGCTTGAAGATCCAGATTGCAAGCTAGAGCTGTGTTCCATAGATCCATGGCTAGGCTGCAAAGGGGGTAGGAATGAGATCCCCCTTGCTTGTTTATGTACCACATAACTGTGGTGTTGTCTGTCCGTATTAGCAGTTGTCCTGGTTGTAAAAGATTCCCGAAGGCCAATAGAGCTTTCTGAACGGCTAACATTTCCTTTAAATTGATATGCAGGTGCTTCTGATCCTTTGTCCAAAGGCCCTGCAAACAATTGCCCTGAAAATGGGCCCCCCCAAGCATAATCAGAGGCGTCCGTGGTTAGAATCTGAGTGGCAGGAGGCAGACGGAAGGGTTTCCCTTTGTTTAGAGCACATGCCCTGGACCACCAAAGAAATTCCTTTTGAAGGCAAGGAAGGACGGAGATCAGTATGTCTAAACTGTGGCAATGCTGAGACCATACACTTTTTAGGTACCACTGTATTTTCCTCATGTGTAGTCTTGCATATGGTACGAGAAGGATGCAGGAGGCCATGTAACCCAAAGCCTGCAGGAATTTCCTTGCAGATAGTTGAGTTAGAGTTGCCAAGGTTCTGAAAGTTGAAGCCACCTGTAATTGTTTTTCGGATGTCAGAAATGCCATCTGGGTTATGGTGTTTAGAAGTGCACCCAGAAAAGTTATCTGTTGTGATGGTGTCAAATTTGACTTATTTATGTTTACAGAGAATCCCAGGAACTTGAGGAGGTTCTGTACAAATTCTAGATGCTGGAGTAAGACATCCTTGCTGTCTGCCTGAATTAGACAATCGTCCAGATAAGGGTAAATTTGAATTCCCTTGAGTATGCAGTAAGCTACTACTGGAGCCAGGCATTTGGTGAAGACCCTGGGCGCAGTAGACAATCCAAAGGGCAGCGCAGAGAATTGAAAGTGCCTCGATCCGGCCTTGAACCTGAGGTATTTTCTGCGATCCTGCCTGATGGGAATGTGTAAATATGCCTCCTTTAAATCCAAAGTTACCATCCATGCATCTTTGGACAGCATTGGAAGTAGCTGCTGTAGAGTAAGCATCTTGAATTTTGGAATCTCTAGAAAGGCTTTCAAGACCGACAGATCCAGAATGGGTCTCCATAAGTTTTGCTTCCTTGGGACTAGAAAAAGCCTTGAGTAAAAACATTTTCCCATCTCTGAAAGAGGAACCAGTTCTATGGCATTGATAGCCAAAAGAGCTTCCACCTGGTTTAAGGCCTCCGTCCATTGATGTTTTGGAAGTCTGGCCATCCGCTTGGCCTTGGCAAGGTATGAAAATGGAATTTGTAACCTCTTAAAACTACATCCAAAACCCATTTGTCTTGGGTTATTTGATTTATTTGAGTCCAATTTTGATAAAAAAGAGAGAGTTTTCCTCCGAGAGGGGCTTCCAGGCAAGAAGTTCCTGTAGCCCAACAGAGGGAGTCATTGAGTTTGTTTCCTTTGAGATTGTGACCTGTCCTCTCCTCCCCTAGGGGTGGAAGCAGTCCACTGTCTTGGTCTATAAGCAGCTTGTGTTTGAGGCCTACCTCTGGAGCGTCTATATCTACCCCTCTGAGGCCTGTCTGAAGTGGGAAAGGACCAATTTTTTGAAGGCCAGTTCCTGCTAAATCTAGGTGGCTGTACTTGTAAGAAATCTTTAACTGTTTGCATGGATTTCGCCTTATCCTCCATCTTTTTAATCACCTCTTCAGCTTTTGATCCAAACAAAACATTATGCTGAACAGGAGCATCCAATAATTTAGCCTTTACTTGTTCAGGTAAATTTTGTTCCTTTAGCCATGCATGCCTTCTAATGACTGTACCAGAGGCCGCAGCCCTACAAGAAGCCCCCAAGGCATCAAATCCACAGTGTAAACCATGCTTCCCAACCTGTTCAGTGGCATGCAATAAATCATGTAATTCCTTATCATCTGCACAGGCAGAAATGGAAGTAAGCTTTTGTTTTAAGACAGACAAGAGAAATTGCTGGTATTTAAGCATATGAAACTGACAGTTTAAAGCCCTAATGGACAAAGTAGCAGAAGTGTACACCTTTTTGCCCCATCTTTCTAAGGATCGAGAATCCTTTTCAGTAGGAATGGGATTTTTTGCAGAAGCGGCCTTAACTCCCTTAGGACCCTGAGAAATGGTTTCAGGGTCAGCAGCAGGGTTCTTGTATAAAAATTGATGGGAATCAGGAACCCTGTAATATCTATCAGGCTTAACAGGATCAGGAGGAAAAGAGTCAGGGGTTAAGTTAGCCTCCGAAAAGGCATCACCCACAATATCCAAAACAGGAGGAATAGCCAGGGGTCTATGTTGGGGAAGAAGAAGAAAATCCCTCAGTCTTTTCTTGGATTCTGAATACTCCTGTCCTTCCCAGTGGAAATGTTCCCTCATTTCATGCAAAGTTTCCCCAAAACAGAAATCCTCAGGGGGAGAAGCTGAAGGAATGGATTCTTCAGCATCAGAATCCTCATAAGGAGGGAAAGAATAATCCTGATCAGAAGAAGAAACTGAGGAACCAGAAGCCTGATCAGAGGAATCATAATAAACATCCTGCCTTGGCCTTTTGTCTGGAGGGGGATGTGAACCCCTAATCATAGTAAGTAAATCCTCCGCCATCTTGAGTAACTGTTTCTGTGACTTGGGAGCCAGTTCAGAAGAGGCCTGTGTTGAAGTCTTTGATTTAGAAGGAGTCTTTGCCTTTGTCTTTGGCTTTGCCTTTACTAGTAGCTGAGTAGGCCTGAAAACCCCTTCGGAAGCCGGTACCTGCACAGCGGCTCCGGACTCATCCGAAGGAGCATTGTCCGAAGGTCCTGCAACAGAAATATTTAAAGGCCTGGTTGGCTCCTCATGAGAGTCCGTTTCGGCCGTCGGTTCTGAAATGGCCGACGACAGGGGCTGCAAAAGCGCCTCACTGACGACAGCCAAACCTGAAGCTGGCTCCACTTGTGCGCTATCATCAGATTTGGACCTCGGAGGCCTGTTTTTATCCTTGCGATGTTTGTGAACTCTGGTAGCCGGGACCGTATCCGACGACAATTTGTAGTTAAAGCGCGTACCGAAGTAATGAAAAGCAAAATCGTACCTTCGCTTAATTGTACGTTGATTGAATCTGGCACAAAACCGACAACTAGCTACGTCGTGGTCAGGGCCTAAGCAAGGAATAAGTAAGAATGAAAATCCTTATGAGGTATTTGCTTCCCACATGAAATACAATTATTAACTTTTTCTGACATCGGAGTGGAGCAAGAAAAAAGTTTCCCCAACGGGGTACTTAGCTTTGAGTGGAGAAGAAAGTCTTCGGACCGAAGTATATAGAAAAATTCGTCAGGAGTCAGCCGACCGGTACTTGCGAACTGCTATCACCGCAAGGCAAGAAAGACTGGAGAAGATGGCGTCGGCTGTCAGCTTTGTTCTCCTGGCGCTCTGACGTCAGGGAGCGTGGTTGAACAGCCGATGCCGGACCCAGACTTTGGGATTCTGGCCGACCTGGGGCTGCCTGCCGGCAGGGGAGAACCCTACAGTCATGACTGCAACAGTGAAACACGATGAACATCTTGCCTTTCCCTTAAAAAGGGTGGCAAGAAAGGGAGGGATGGCAGAAGTAGTAGATGGAAAAGGGCAAATGTTATGATTGGAAGCCCATATGGGTAATGTTTTCTACTTACTTCTATTGGCTTTATAAGTAGAATTCTTCTGGGAAGCCAAATAATGTCACGGACAAGGGAAGCAAGGCTGGACTATAGCCCTACCACTGGAATTGGTGAAACCATGCAGTTAGCTAGAAGGTATGAAAAATGAGATACTTGATCTCCACTGGTTTAGATGGCAGATAAAGACTGAGCTCCAGAATTCCTGAAAGATATTTCAGATGAAATCAGGAGAGAGACAGATACAGAGACAAAAAGAAATCATACTTGATGATGCCAGGAGGCAGCAATGAGATAACAGAGGTCCTCAGCTTCCTGGCTTTATGCGGAAATTTTGAGATCAATGGTAGATGGGGAGTAGGCCGTCCATGGATACTGCAGCAAATAGAAGAGGAAGAGAAAGGTCATCTTGAAAAAATTTCCTCTGAATGGGTGCAGCAGCGAATACAATGCTTGCAAATTAGGTTGCATTTTAGAGGAAAAGGTAAAGGCTGGTAAAGAAAAGACCATTGTACCAACATGTCTACTGAAAGATTCACATGAAAAATTGTTGATAAAAGAGCTAGAGAAAATGGAAAACTGACATTGACTCAAAGGTTAGCAATGGTATTTTTGCTTGAAAACAGTAAATACTATCCCTGGTTTGTCAAAGTGAGGACGAACATGAGCCATAGAACTCAATTGCTTCCTATGAAAATTCTAGATTCTTTAAGGAATCGGATTTCATTTGGCTATATTTTCCGTAATGTCCAGGGATTTGGAGAGTGTATACACAATAAGTAAAACCTAGTTTGTAGAAGTTATCTGGTTAAGGCAGCAAGAAGCCAGTCATTCATATACGGAAAAAAAAAGCTGGAATCCTGCTAGTCTCATGTGAGCTGCCATGACCACCCAGTATTAGGTAAATACCCTGGGGCTGTGGTGAGAGTAAAGGATGACAATATGAATGGGAGTGACTGGTTCTCATTCGAAAAGGAAAATGACTCCCAAAATGCCTTTTTATTTTAATGTGGTGCTGTGCATTCTGTTGACTTATGGAGTACATTCATTTGACCTTGTGCATAAGCAGCAGGATGGGCTGGACTGTAAAGTATACAGAACTTCATCTCCTTACATACCATTTGTGATTAGTTTTAGAATTGGTCTAAGAATCCCCATATTTTTATTTTCTTTTTTTGTAGCAGTTTTAGAATCTATTAAATAAACTGCAAACTCTTTCTGACTGGATAAACATTGGGGAATCTCTTCCTTGCTATGGGAGGTAAAAAGGAAGATGTAGAGACCTCTTACATATGACACTCCCAAGTATTGACTGTAACATTAGTAGTGGTGTCCTGATGGCGGGAAACAGGATCCCCAAAAGTCTTGAGAGGTGGATAGTCTGGTTGGCATATGAGGGCGTTGATAGGGTATATGAAGGAAGGAATACTTAGTACCTTGAACCTACAGACCCACTTTTCCTAGTCACACAGAAATGTAATCTAGAGTTAATAAAACAAAGACAACTACAAAAGTTTGCCATTGTGCAAGTATACCTAATAACAGCAGTCAGGAGTAATTGGTTGAAAGGTGCCTTCCATCGTCAGGAAAGACAAGTTGTTCAACATGGTAGTACTTAAGGTGATTGATCATCAAATTCTATACAGAAAGACAGGAAGCTATGGAAGGTGACAGTGTTGAGAGAAGAAATCTGAAGGATCCTTCTTTCCTTTTGAAAAGCACAATGGAGGAGTGGGAACCTACACTCATTGCACTCTGAGGAGAACAGCCCCTTGGGAAATTTATCCTGGAGACAATAGTCACTTCAGTGTGATACATGTTCTGGTCACTGAATTAAAAGGACAGAGTGGCCCACTAGGATGTCAGGGTCGTTTTCCTTGTGTCAAGCTAAAGACTGTAAGGGTAGGAGGATAGTGTTCGAGTCCTTGTACTAGAAAGAGAGAGCGAGAGAAACAGTGAGACAGAAAGAGAAGATACAGTGAGAGAGAGAGAGAGAGACTGAGCCCATGGAGGAGGTTCCTGTGTGGTTGGGATAGGTCCAGGAAGAATGGGGATTAAGCAAAACATGTCCTTGTGTCTAAAGATTGCCTTAATTAGGGTGAACCGGAATGAACCTGTGTAGGGGATGGTAATACAGGGTCATACGTATGTGACCCAGGTAAATCTGTGTCCTGAGCCAGAAAAGGGTATCAGTCTCAAGGAGCAATTTTGTGAAGCTACAACTTTTGTGGGATAGACACAGCAGATCTCCAAGAAGTAATAAAAACATATTGACATGAGGGAATATATCACATCCACCTAGGCAGTGTCAGGGAGTCAATATTAAAGGACTTGCCTTTATTGGTTAAAGGCACTGCTTTTCTCTCTCTCTTTTTTTTAACCATGCTTTATCAAGGGGGAAAAGGAAGCAAAAGGAAGCCATATCGCCATACTAGAGAGTCTGCATAAAGCTTTACATAATGGTAGAAAATCTGCAAAAATATAGGCAGATTCTTACCCTAGCTTTGACATGCTCAGAACATTGCTAACCAAAATTGGATCTGGTCAAAGTGCATATGCAAGGAGAAGAACTAAAGGTAATTAAATATAGGTGAAGTCGGATCCTGGGGATGGCTCAGATCTGAAGAAACTGCACTAGTTACGGATCCTAAAGCATCAGATCTGGGAATATCTCAGCATTCTCGGGACCAGTAGTTAGTTGTTGGATTCACTGGGAGAACAATCCCAAGAGATCGAATCTAAAGAAGGGAAGGCAAGTTCAAGAAGTTTTTTTTTTTTTTGTCTGAGTTGTTGTCTGATGGAAGATATAGCCTCAGTTTGCTTCTAATCAGAGGTGCCTGCTAAAGGATTCAGCCAAGGGTTAAAGATTTTACTTTACATAGTTTGGATCCAAATAAGTCGGATCCAAGGTGTACATTTAAAGTTTCAGTCTTGTCTTCAAAAATTTAGCTTCCTGTAAATTGGATCCTAGAACCTTGGATCTAAGCTGTCTGCTGAAGGAATCTGTCTCTGTTTAAAGGTTCAGCTTCAAATATGTCGGGTCTGAGTACCTTGGATCTGATAAAATTAGTAACTAGCTGCAGAACTTCTCAAGACCAACCTGTCAGATCTGAGGGGGGACTTTGGATCAATAGGAGGAGATCCTTGGATCTTCGGATCCGAGGGCTAGGAATCGAAGTCCTCCAATATGGTTCCATTTTGTTTTATTTATTTTATTCACTAATCATTTCATTCATTTTTGTCATTTTTCATTCATCATTTTTTTAGGGGGTGTGAGCCACTAAAGGAACTGCTGTAATGTGAAATTCTACAATGTAGCCAACCCTACTGGTTTCCATATGTCCAAGAAGGAGAAGGCTCAGCAAAAAGAAAGCATGGAAGGGTAGCATGTCACCATCTACCACCTTTAGTCCATAAAATGACCCTCCAGGAATACACAAATGAAAGACACGGAGGAAGGGCACAAACCATAAATTCAGGAGGTCTGCACACAATCTAACATGACTCCCATCCTTTGGCTGAGAAAACGTGCACTCATTCCATGGATCAAGGGCATGTTCAACCATCCCAACATTCAAGTGCTGTTATAACTGTAGAAAGTTGCTAGAATATCAGGTATATATTAAGGGAATGACTATATATTAGATGGTTGCTAGGTAACTGCTCAAGTAACTAAGCTGATTGGCTGAACTTAATGTGATTATGTAGTTATAGCTGTGTCCTTTTACTCTCTAATTCTAAAGAAGCCAATTTGTTTGGCGAAAGCGCTTCGTTTTTGGGAGAATTCACACTGTTTGTGGCATTAAAGTAGAGTTTTTAGTCCGTATTCTGTGTGTTTGTTGTTTTCCAAATATGAGGATTTGTGTTAGCGTGCATTTTTAAAGGATATGAAGTCTGAAACTCAAATATATGTCATTATTTAGTGACTTTAATCCTTAGATTACCCCAGTGATTTGTCAAAATTTTTTTTCTAAGGAACAGACCCAAAAGTATGAGGTAAAAATCCCAACAATCTGCGAAAATCTGTACAGTTGAGAGGTATGCGAAAAAACCAAAAATTTTATGAGGAAATGACCAAAAATATGAGACAAGAATCTGGACCATTGAGAGATGTGCTACAGCCTCAGAAAGTAGCCAGCAAAAAGGCTTGTGAGGAAAAACATCAACTGAAGGATAAAAAAGAGAGACATGAAAATGGGAGTTATCCCAGACCTCAGATTTGAAAGTTGAAGTACTACACACTGCAGCAGACCACAAGTCTGATTGAAGAAACCTAGGAATTCTGCAAAAGAAGACACCAGAGAGGCATTTCTCTAAGAAGGGAAGTGGACAGCAGCACCAAGACCAGAATGCCATTGAAAAGACAAATTGTGTATTTGTAAATTGGCAGGCAGAATGAAACAAGGGAGAAATTCCTCTGTGCAACAGCAAAGCCAACCACCACACACAGAAAAAGCCGGAATGAGCACTAGTCAAAAACCTGTAGTGACTCTTGGAATCCATTTGACAGGAGAATAAAAAAAAAAAAAAAAAAAAAAAAAAAGAACTACAGGGACAGACAAGTTCTGAGTCAGCAGGCAGTAACAAAAGGTAAAAGAACAACAACACAACTGCTGACAGAGATTCAGAGTCAACAAAGGGAGACTACACACAAAAAAAAATAAAGATATGCATCAATATAACCACAGGGGCTACAAGGGAGGAAAGCACTCTAAAAAAGGACAAAACTACAAAAGAAAGGGCTATAGTTTGAGTAAAATTTTATTTTATTTTATTTATTTTACATTTGTTGACCGGGCTAGTCTAACTGGATACATGTCCATTTTCAGTAGAGGCCCGGGGAGAAAAGCTCCAAAAAGATTTATAGAACGTATCAATGAAAAACTATCTTACAGCACAAGATCCAAGGACTCTTTTGTCTTACCCCAACAGCACAAAAAAAAGGTTCATAGGCTTTTACTAGGCTAACGACCACAAGGGCCGTTTTAAGCCTAGTCATGCATCCCAAATCTCTGAAAAGTTCTGATACCCTCGATAAGCGTAAGCATAGGCCTGGGAGGTGAACCATTTACAGGTTACCTGTGTCCATTAAAGACATAGGTGCCAAACCAGGGATGAATTTCTGGTTTCCCATCCAACTGTCCACATTGCACTTGAATTGGGTTAGGGAGGAAAAAGAAGTTATGTTTTTACCATAATGTTCCATCTGAGTAGTAGACTTCATTCTTCTGCACATATGGGTATTCGGATCCGAGCCGGCAAAACTTTCCAAGCATCAGCTCCGAGCTCCTCCCTTACCTATATTACATCGCTTCCTCCTATCTAGCCTCAGATCAAGTTTGCTGACACTAAGTAGCAACATAACCACAATCCTAAACAGTGAGGGGGATGGAGGGAGGGAAGGTGCAGAAGAATGAAGTCTACTACTCAGATGGAACGTTATGGTAAGAACATAACTTCTTTATCTGAAGTAGTTGACTTCATTCATTCTGCACATATGGGACAGAGTCCCCAGCTACTAGTATTCCTGGGTGGCCCTTATGGAAGGATATTTCTGAGCACTGCAGAGCCAAAGGATGCTCTCCCTCTAGAAATAAGATCAAATTTATAATGAGAGATGAATGTGTGCAAATTGGCCCAAGTCGCTGCCGCACAGATATCGTCTAACGGAACTCTTGACCAGAAAGCTGCAGAAGTGGCCATTGCTCTAGTGGAATGAGCCTTCAATACACCAGGAGGAGAAAAATCTTTGTCCTTATAAACTTGTGCAATACAAAGAGTGATCCACCTTACTAAGGACACTTTTGAAACTGCCTTTCCCAAAAATGGTTTTGAAAAAGCGACAAACAATTGATCCGACTTCCGGAAGGGTTTAGTCTTATGGAGGTAAAAACAAAGCTGTCTATGGACATCCAATAAATGAAGCTTACGTTCACCTCTATTTTGGAAATTTGGGAAGAAGACTGGCAAATTTATAGACTGATTAATATTGGCTGCTGAGGACACCTTGGGAAAAAAGGAAGGGTTCGTACGCAGTGAAACCCTATCCATGTGGAAAACCAAATAGGGGGAAAGGAGGACAAGGCCTGCAACTCCGAAACTCTCTTGGCTGACATGATGGCGACCAAGAAGGCGGTCTTCCACGACAAAAAACTTCATCGGAACTGAACCGGCTGGCTCGAAGGGGGGACAGGTCAAGGCCTGAAGGACTAAAGTCAGATCCCAGGAGGGCACTGTTTCTTTAACAGGTGGTCGCAATAAAAAGTGCCCTTCAGGAAAGCTTTACACAATTTGGCAGAAGCCAGAGCAACCTTATTTTCACCCACATGAAAATTAGAGATGGCAGCCAGCTGAACCTTGATGGTAGAAGCACTTGCGCCTGATCGAAAAAGATCGGCCAGAAAATCCAGTATGACCGGAATGGGGGCTGTAAAAGGGTTCAGATTGCGCTGAGAAGACCAAATGCAAAAACATCTCCACTTGCTATTGTAGAGTTTCTTAGTGGAGGCTTTAAGAGAAGCTACCAGAGTATTCTTAACAGGGGACGAAAGTCCGGGAGTTCTGATGATCATGGGAACTGGAGCAGCCACGCCGTCAGCTTGAGACTGTCCAGGTTGGGCAGGGGCAAGCCCGACGGGTGAGAAATCAGATCCGGGCATAGATCTAGAGTCCATGGAGGAGCGAACAGGTGAGACCATAGGAAGGGAAACCACACTTGACGCGGCCAGAAGGGAGCTATGAGAATGACTTTGCACTGCAGCCGGCAAGCTCTCTGAAGGAACTTCGGAATAAGAGGTAACGGGGGATAAGCATACAGTAGCCCGGGAGGCCAAGCATGGACTAGAGCGTGTCTGGGGACATCCCCCGGAGGGGGGATCAGAGCGAAGAAGTTGCTGCACTTCGCGTTGGAAGGAGATGCGAAGAGATCGCAGCAAGGTTGACCCTAAACACGGAAGATCTTCTCCGCCACGGATTGTTTCAGAGACCACTCATAAGCCAGAAGGATTGCCTTGCTAAGACTGTCCGCTAGAATGTTGGAGTCCCAGGATGTGCATTGCTATGAGAAACCGGCTGGTGGATATGGCCCACTCCCTAACCCTCATGGTCTCGTGACAAAGGGGGTAGGATCGGGTCCCTCCCTGTTTGTTTATATACCAGACTACAGACATGTTGTCTGATTGAATGGCTACCGTCCCCGGAGGTAGGACAAGGTGGAAGGCTCTCAATGCTAAAAGCACTGCCCTCATCTCCAGGACACTGATGTGTAGCTTGGTCTCTGGAGGGGACCACGTGCCCTGGACCGCTCTTCCCAGGAAGTGCCCCCCCACCCAAGCTGGGAAGCGTCCGTGGTCACCGTGGCCTGAGCCGGGAGGGGTCAGAAAGCTGTGCCCCGCGAAAATGTCCGCTGAATGAAGCCACCATTGGAGTGTCGTTCTGCATGTCCGACTGATGCAGATGTGGAAATTCATCAGAAGGTCTAGCCAGGACCATTGAACTGCTAGATTCCACTGAAGGACTCTCATGTGAAGACGTGCAAGAGGGAGGACAGAGATTGCGGTTGACATTGAACCCAGGGTCATGAGAACATTGGCTGCTGTGACTACCGAGTGATCCAAGATAGCCGATACATGGAGTCTGAGATTTTCTATCCTTTCCGGGGTGAGAAATATCTTTGACTAATCTAATCCAACCGTGCCCCGATGACGTCTATGATCTGAACCGGAGCCAGGTGGGACTTGTTGAAATTGATCGTGATGCCTAACTTGTAAGCCAGACCAAGGAAGTAGTGTAGGGCCTGACACAAGAGACGTTTGGTGGATGCAGCGAAGAGCCAGTCGTCTCGGTAGAGGAATACCTGAATGCCCTGAAGTCTCAGGTGAGTCGCTACGACCGCCATAACCTTGGTGTACACCCTGGGGGCTGTGGTGAGACCAAAGGGTAGGGCTCTGAATTGAAAGTGACTGGCCCCTAGCCGGAAAGCGTAGAAACCTCCTGGAGCTCCTGTGGACTTTGATGTGACAGTAATCGTCCTGGAGGTCTAAAGAGCACATCCAGTCGCATTTTCTCAGAAACGGTAGAATGGACTGTAGAGTGACCATCCGGAATTTTTGTTTCTCTACCGACAGGTTGAGGATAGACATGTCCAAAATGGGCATGAGGTCCCCCGTCTTCTTTGGCACTAAAAAGAACCTGGAGTAGATGCCTGTCCCGGATTGATCTGGGGGGACCGACTTGATGGCTCGTTTTTGTAGCAGCTTCAAAACCTATAAGGCTGCAGCCTCCCTGTGAGCGGGTGGAACATCTGGAAGGCGTGCCGGAGTTATGAGACATGAAATGAAGGGGATAGAATATCCTCTGGATATGATGTTTAACACCCAGCGGTCTGCAGTAATGGACTGCCATGCCGCTGGATGTAAGGAAAATCTTCCCCTGACTGCCTCCACAGTAGAGCAGCTGGGCAACCCCTCAGAGTTGCTGTGCGGGTCTGTCGGAAAAAGGTTCCCTAGACCCAAAGTTTCTTGGACCCCCTCTGCCTCTGGGACGGCGTCGGTCTTGTCCCCCTCTCCCTCTGGGGGACGAATATTCCTGAGTGTCACAAAAGAACTGTGATTTCCGGAACCACATCTTCTTTTGCCCCTTTTGGTTCCTGGAATAGGACCTCTGGGGGTTAGAGAAGTGGATTCCGATGGCTGATAAAGTCTTTCCGTCCTTCTCATTCTGGGTTAGTGTGTCACGTACAGTCTTCCCAAAGAGGGATGATCCACCGAAAGGGGCATTGATGAAAGACGCCTTAAAGGGGTCCGCAAATTGGCACAGCCTGATCCAGGTGTGACGCCTCAAGGCAACACCTGTACCAGCAGCTCTAGCGGCTCCCTCCGTAGCATGAGAGAGGAGACGCATAGAGGTATTTGTCACTGATTTCAGTGTAGTCATCTTTGCAGTGAAAGACTGCTTGTCCTGTTGCAACAGAGACTCCGGGGGCGACTCAGTTAGTTCCGTTATAAGATCTCTCTGCAGTCGGATAACATGTGCCAAGTAATTCAGCGCATGAATAGAAAATGTCGCTGATGAGTACGTGAGCTTCCCGAAACAATCCATCGACTTGGACTCTCTGTCTGGTGGATGAACCGAGGAACTCTCCTGTGCCACTTGCAACCACCAAATCGTCTACCAGGGCTCCTTTGGACCATGCCTGCCTGTCTGACGGCGGAGAAAGAATTTTATCTGGCCTTTTGGGTATAGGCTCTACGGTGTCAGGATCCTTCCATGCCCTAGTGGTGATGAGGTCCACAAAAGGGTCCACTGGAGGGGAGCCCAGGAAGTAGATGGTCCCGCGCCAAAGACCTCCAGGAATACGGACTCATCCGAAGAGGGTTTGGGGGCTGACCAACCCCCTTTTTGGTGGAGGATCTCCATAATGTCTCCGAACGAGACGTCCTTGGTAGGTGATCTGGGGGAACCCTCTCCTTCATCCAAGTCCGTATCAGTGGTAAAGGACTCAGTGGAGTCCAAGTGCCTCTTCTTACACTTGCGCTTACGAGGTTCCTCTCCAGTGGGACTCTCTGGAGAGGATTCGTAAGCCTCCGGGGGTTCCCTGAGGGGAACAACCTGGGGTTGCTTTGGCACAAGCTGTCCCTGAGACAGGGTAATGGGAGCAGAATCCCAAATCAGAGGGGTCTGGGTAGGATCAGAGTAGGTGAGCTGTGGTCTCAATCCCTGGGAAAGAACCCTTTCCACTGCCCCGAACGCCGATGGAGAGCACACCTCCATAGAACATAAGGAAGAGGCTCTCCCTGGCACCAAAGCAGGCGGAGCCAACGAAGGGGTAGTCTGGGCACCAAGGATGGGATCCGAAAGAGTGAGATCTCGACCCTCTGGTCCAACTTCCCGCCCACGGCTCCAAGAGTCTCCTGGATCCGAGATCGGATCTGAGGAACTCAAGGTGACGGCCGGCGTCAAGGAAACGAGAACCATCGGCACCGACCCAACAGCTCCGAAAGGTCTCAGACCCGAGAACCCCAAAGCATCAGGTCGGATCGGGGAAGGAGCAATAGGGTGGAACATAGTTGAAGAAGGACCCTCTCCAATGGGAGAGGGCTCTGGTAAGAACCCCATCTGAATTTGGTTCTGGATGAACCTCCACATCAGCCTGCCCATATCCAGGTTGGAGACACTCTGAGTTGACCTGGAGGAAGCGACTGACTCAGGTCTGGGCTGGATCTGAGGGGTGTGCCTTGGCTCCGGCGAGAAATGGGGAGAGCGGAGCCGAGGAGAATGAGACCTGTGTACCTTTGAAGAGGGGCTGGAGAAAGACTCCCTGTCCGGTGACCTTTTTCTGGGCCTGTCCTTCTCCCTGTGGCGCTTCTCCTTATCACTTCTGTCCTTACCTCTCTGGGACGACTCCGATGAAGCACGCCTGGTGGGAGGTTGAGTCCCTGCCTGCACAGTGTCACTGGCTGGAGAGGAAACAGAGGTAAACTCTAGGGCAGAAGCTGGTAGCAGACCCTTAGCCACAAGCTTAGCCCGGCGATCCTTCAAAGCCCTAGGGTTAAAGCCTGAACAAATGTTGCAGGATGCAGACAGATGGGCAACCCCTAAACATAGAACACGCAGTGTGGCCATCGGCTGGTGAGAGCTTGTGACCACACTCTGTGCACTTCTTAAAAAGAACCTTAGGCTGTTCAGCCATAGTAGAGACAGTAAAAGTCTTAATGGCCCACTCACACACACACTTAAACAGGGATTGGGCCTAGGCGGGAAACCAGTATCACAAACAAAAACACTTATAACTTTTTTTTTTTTGCAACTAACATGACGATCAATGCGAAGGGAGGAGAAAAAGGGAAAGATATTCACACCCAACTATCACAAAAAGACCAAAAAGCCTTACCACCTTGCTTAGAGCTCAGAGACCATGACTGACTCTTAGAGCGGCAAACAAGATCTGGGACTAGATAGGAGGAAGTGATGTAATATAGGTAAGGGAGGAGCTTGGAGCTCGAAACTGATGCTTGAAAAGTTTTGCCGGCTCAGATCAGAATCGGATCCGTATACCCATATGTGCAGAATGAATGAAGTCAACCACTTCAGATCTCTGCTTTACATGGCTGGGGAGCCTGTTCCACAGACGGGGTAGTCTGTGGGATACATACCTCTCTCTCCAGCAGGTCCTATTTATATCACAAACAAGGAATAAGATTTCGAACAGGTAAATCTGGTGCTGTTTGTTCTGTGGATATGCAGGAGACCCATCAGAGTGTGGGTCTGACAATGCCAGACATAGATCTGCCCTCAAAAGCCTCTAAGAGACAGAATACAGGGGTAGGGCCTTGAGGTGGTCTGCACAGGAAATGTTATTTATGCCCTGTATTCTTTTAGTGAGGAACTTCTGTGGGCATTACAATTGTTGTATATGCCTTGTTAGGTACATACCAAAGGGGGCATTGTACTCATTGACAGATCTGGTGAATGCAGAGTACAGTGGAACAATGACTTCCTTGGACCTAGATGCCGTACCTTTTTTCATAAGTTGTGCAATGCAGAATGATTTTCTCAATACTGTAGACACATGGTGGTCAAAGGCTAGATTACTATCTATGTGTGTCCCCAAGTCTCTGACTACTGGGTCAAGTCTAAGGGATGTGTTGTTAATGCATTGCTTGACATTTAATTTTAGTCCATGGCTCTGACACTAGTTGTTGGTCTGTGTCAGCCCTTTCTGGAGAACATGTGTGTCAGTGTGGGATTCAATGATGGCTCCTACTTTGCAATCATCTACAAATTTAGTCAACCACAGGCCACTGACATTGGCCCTGACTTCAGAGAAATAAATGCCAAAAAGGAGCGGCTCAAGGGCCGATCCCTGTGGGACTCCAATTGTGACTGGCCTCTTTGTACAGGTGGACTCCCCAATTCTAACTTCCTGGGTCCTGTCTGTGAGCCAGTTGGCTATCCAGTGGGTGATAAACACTTTTGTACCTAATCTCTTGAGTTCATCAATAATGCCTGTGTAGGGTAGTGTGTCAAATGACTTGGCCAGGTCAAGGTAGGGAGTATGAACCATTTTGCCCTCAACCACTGCTTTGGTGACCATCTCAAAGAAGTCCACCAGGTTCAGTAGGTATTATATCATTATTGATCACTTCCATGATAATTCTTTTCATGGCTTTGCATACAAGACCTAGTGAGACTTATGAGTCTGTAGTTTCCAATGTCTGTAGATGGCTCACCTTTGTGCACAGGGATGACTGTGGCTGTTCTCCATTCATGAGACACAAAGCCTGTTTGGAGGTTACAGATAAACAGCAATTCCAGATGACCTGCTAGGTCATGTTTCATGCTATTTAGAAGGCATCCTGGGATAATGTCTGGGCTCACTGATAAAGTGTTCTTGGCCTTAGGGAAAGCATTAAGGACCTGTTCCCTAGTGATAGCAGGGGAAGTTATATTTGATGCTATTTCCTGATGGAAGGTTGGGGAGAAAGGGGTAAGGTTAGAGCTGAGTTTATCAGCCAGAAGGTTTGCTATATATATGTAAGGTGGCTCCATTTACAAGGAGCTCCGCACACAACTGTGTACTGCCTTTGAGGTTGCAGATAATAGGCTCATAGGAGATTACTAGTCTATTGACCCAGAGTTCATTTTAAGCCTAGCCATTTCAGCCCAATGTAAAACCATAGAGGTACTAGCTAATACCAAAGATTGCATTTAGTGATGACAGCCCATGTCAAAGAGGGTTGTGGATGCTATCCCCAGTTAATTTATGGTGCCCCATCCACTCATTCAGGTTCCTCTTGAAGAGTGTCACAGAGGTGTTCTGTTTAACATGAATTGGTAGCCTGTTCCAAAGACGTGGCAGTCGCTGGGAGATAAATGTGTCCCTCCAGCATGTCCTATTTAATTCACAGGTCATATTTAAGCCCGTGGAATGGAATGCCCTAGACCCATTTGATTTACGGCTATGCAGTAAGTGCATTAGGTTTGGGTCTTGGGTTGCTCTGTAGGCCAGGCATAAGTTTCCCCTAAGAAGTCTATACGATACGGTGTATAATGACATGGATTTTAGTCCACCCGTGTAAGTAACATGCTAGTGGCCCTTGATCTTCTTTGTTAGAGATCTCTGAGGTCTCTAATTGCTGTAGGTATTTAGTACGCTACATACTGAATGGGGCATTATACTCAATTAAAAGCTGGATAAGTGCCGGGTATTGGGGGTGTTAAAACTTCTTTTGCTCTTGAGGCAATGCTTTTACTAATCAATGGACACAGCTAAAGAATGCCTTGTAGTTGTCCTTGGCCTGGGATGCCAAATTCACCTCAAATTTGGCTTTGGTAACCTTTTAGACTTTATTTGTCCTCTAAGTTGTTTGTTTAGTTTGATGAGAGTGCTTTTATCATGCTGGGTGCTGTACCTCTTATTTTTTGCCATGACTTTCTTTCTTCTGTTATACAACCTGTGACGATGTGAGGTACTGCTAGCTATGCCAGGAGAAGTAAGGCAGTGGATGTGTAACATATGCCGGCACAGCTAGCTGTAATTTTGCAAAGAACTGTATGTCATTCGTATATCAAATTGATTTGTACAGATGCTTGTGTTGAAAAATGTATTTGTAAAGCTGCATGTGTTAAAAATGTACCAACAGTGGGTCCTGACTATACTGCAACTAAGTTAAATATATATGTTAACAGAGTACACTGGAAGAGAAGAGGTTAAGTTCAGCTCCAGCTAACTTTGGAAAATAGTAAGAAATTAAATAAATGGGCCTAGGCCATAAAGTTGGTAACACAGTTTTGAATGAAGCCAGAGATGCAATGTCTGTAAGAAGTAAGATTTATTAGCTCCTGTAGGGGGAGTGGAATTGTTTTATGTTTCACAGATTCATAAATTAGTTTCAGGTTAACTACCCTTATGGAATATTTTAAGCCTAGCCAATTACCCATATGAGAATCAAACTCTGCAGTTCCTGTCTGTTAGGCAAACACTTTAACCATTATGACAACCTCCCAATCCCTTTATGACTTCTAGGAGCTGCAGCAGATCTTAGCAAGGCTGTGTGTGTGTGTGTGTGTATTATTGACACCTATGTGCTAAATCCCGACAGCTTCTAGCCGGAGGGGGGGGGGGTTACATTGGAACCAGAAGTTAGATGACCAAATGTATGTGATGTCATTCTGGAATCCATCACTAGCTGAGATTGAAGTCTAATGGCACACAGTTTTGGAAACCTGACATAGAAGGATCACTCATCTACTTCATCTTGCCTTGTGCTAATAAATGACCAGGGAATAGTAACTTCAGATTAGTCAGGAAAATATAGTGAGATTAGTTAAGTGCTGTTTTTCTGTATCTGTGTGAATCTATTCATCTGCATTATTTTAATATTTCCTGTGGTTGAAACTCCAGTGTTTATTGTAAATAGATATTTAGTATTTTCATGTTCTGTTATTATTTATTAAATACATTTAAACTTTTCATTGTGGCTAGTCCTTTAGAGGTCATTTTAACCTTTGAGAGTACTCATATCTGTTTGGTGACTCTGTTGTCACACCTGAAAGCCTAACTGCACTGGTCAAACTACCATTTGTATTGATATTAATTTCACTCAGTATAACTGGGTACCCTTGTAAGAGCCTTAGAGTAGATGGCTTGGGAGTGTCTGGTGGCAGTAACTACCTTATAGTTTGGGCAGAAGAAGGCATAGCTAGTAAACCCATGCCAGCCTTCCTCAGGTGTGTGTGTGCATGTCTGTACGCGCGCAAATTATATATCAGCGTGTGTGTCAGCTACTTGGGGCAGGGACACAAAGCAATGGCTTCGCTGAGAGGGTGCTGGAGGACTTGGCTTGGACACTCAGCTGAGAACTTAACTCTACACCTGTGCCACTGGGGAACCTTACTGGAGACCTGGGGGGAGAGAGAGAAACCCAGATCCCTGGCTGTGTGTGTACTAAGTTTCATGCAGAGAACTGCATCTGCAAATTCCAGGCATATCCATTTCTGTTCCAAGCCAACGTCCCTCTCCAGTGTCAGTGGTGAGGATCGAGGCTCCTTGATTACTGGCCCAGAGAGGGAATGTCACGCAACCTACTGATTTTGTGATTGCACTAGGGTGGCTTGTGTTTTTTTTTTTTTTTTTGTTAGTTCTGTACTTTTTCCTGGTGGGTATAACTGCCTCTATGCAGCTATTAACATGCTTGTACAGGGTTTCTGTGAACAGTTCTGCATAGGCAGCAGTATTCTCAGGATTAATGGGGGCTTGAAATTTTGCCAGGATATCACATAATAGCAGGGTGTGTGTGTGTGTGTGTGTGTGTGTGTGTGTGTGAAGCATTAATACAATGGCTGCTTTGCCAGTTTCAAATACTGTGATAAAGGTAGAGAAGCCACAACTAAACCCTCCTAACAGCAGATACAAGCTTTTACAGGCAGGAAATGTTAAGTCACATGCAGGTAAAACCATCTGTTTATTAAGCCTGAATTCAAAAGGCTTCTAAAATGTGCTTACCTTGAAATCTAGAAAGGATTTTTGAGTTCCCAGCAACTTTGTGTGGAAAAAAGAAAAAGATGTCTTTGGATGAGTGGAAATACTACCCAGTGATGGAAAATCTTATGAAGACTATTGCACCTAGTGAGTTTGTCTTGCTTCTGTGGAAAGTCTTTAAATATCTTCTCTACCATATGAAATTACTGATATGTATGCTCTGAAGGTTCCGAATGGAAATACTTTTAAGTACTGATCATTTGTTGCCAGCTCAGACAGACTCATGATATGCTGCATGGAAAAGGAGGCCATACTGGCCATTCTTCCTCTAAGGTAAGAACTGTATATAATTCAGAATTTTCTGTTTATACCTGTTTTACTAAGAGGAGCATGTTCTTGTTCACCTTCCTTGTAAATAAACAGATGCTGAATCTTAAAAAGCTGATTGCTAAAAGTGTTTCTTCGTCTTCTATTAAACTGAACTGCCACATTTGGTAGACAAATGGAATGGTCATTTTTTTTTTTTTACCTCTGCAATTAATTGTCCAAAAGGTACTGCAATTTTGGCTGCAGAAAGATATTTACAGAGTTTGTATATGCTCTGAACTGTGAGGAAAATATATTCCCCAATGACAGAGAAAGAAAAGTAAATAAATTTTTGTGTGTGTGTGTCAGGAGTGTGATGTAGGCAACAATCTGTCTTAATCAGACAGACTCTTCAACCCTGAATTAGTATTTCTGTTTGTATTAGCTGCAGCTGCCTTGTTCAGCCATAAAATGGAACAGGTTGTTAAAACCATAACAATTGCAGTCACAAAGGCAAAATGTCTCACCCCTGCATCACAGACTTCTGAAAATACACCAGGATAAGCAGTGTTCACAAAGCCAAAATTCTTCAGGGAAATAAATCCAAATCAGCCAGTCTTACACCACAGGAAACAAAATTTATTAAGCGCTTTCATCTAGGTTAATACCGAAGGTCTCGGTATTAACCGAGACAAAAGCGCTTAATAAATTGTTTCCTGTGGTGTAAGACTGGCTGATTTGGATTTATTTCCCTGAAGAATTTTGACTTTGTGGACACTGCTTATGCTGGTGTATTTTCAAAACCATAACAAAGGCCACCACAACTACTGAAAACCATCTGGGTGGTATTAAACTATTCAGCTATGAATCAGCAACTGCATGCCACTAAGGAATACCAGCAAAATTGGGCATACTCTCCAGGAATAAAGTGATGCCAGGAGTGCAGCCTCCGAGAAAGAACTGAACAATTTACAACAGCAAGTTGCTACAACACGAGCAGCTTCTGTAACCTTTCAATTTCCTTCAGTCAAAAGAACCAGTCTACTGCTGACAAAGCCTGGAACAGACACTGGTAATGATGCCTCTCTCATTGCCTTCGTGAGGTACTGGCCATCAGCTGAGATGGCCTGAATTTTATTTGCACATCTTAGAAGAGAATCTGTAAAAACTTTAATGGATATGGAAAATCTAAATGCCCACAACAGTCTATAAACTGAAAAGAGAATTTTTATCCAGGGCAGGTGCTTCACTGGAGGTGCATGCAGACAGACAGACTCAGTCACTAAACGTTCATAGTGGAGAAATTTGTAAGATCCTACATGGCTGAGCTGAAGCACATATTGCAGCTATGGTTAAAATATAATGTGAAAGATGTAAGAATATACTGTATACATCTTCGTAAATAGATTAAGAGGGCACTACTTAATTTGTAACTGTGTGTCAGAATGACGCGCAAACTTCTGAACAACTTGAAATCTTAGTAGAATGTTTGATTTTGTTTTAAAGTACAAATCATAGGTCAGACCTAAGTGCATCATAGACTACTAGCAAGCCCTCACCTAAGTATGTACCTGTAAGCAAACAACGTACACAAATATGTGAGTAAACAAAACAGCATTGTTATTATTAACTAATTTTTTTAATTTTCTTTAAATGTTTTAAGAAGGGGTACATAGCAAAGTGTTGTTCAGCTTATAACAGTACAGCTGTCATCCAGCTATGGTAGGGGATTTCAAGATGGCTACATTCTGAACAGCAGCTAAAAAAAGCCAGTATAAACTAACATTTTTGGTAAAATTCAGTTAGTGACTAATCACTGTACTGCTTGGTTGTCAATAAAAAAATCTGAAGACAATCAACTAGAAAAGGAGAAAAAAAATACTCTAGGATGGGGAAGAGTCTTGTAACTGTTTACCAAAAAGCAATTTAGGTTTCAGCTTTGGTGCAAGAGATAACTTCCAGTAATTTAGAGCTAAATATAAATCACATTCATTCATGGGTGTTTAAAATATGTGAGAAACTGGCGGAGTGTGTGTATATACATACACGCACACACACATACATACATACATACATATAAGCACCGTCCCCCATAGATGGAAATTGGATACTGCTGACAGTGATTGATATTCTCAATCCAACTGTCTAATCAATATAAAAAGGTCTGTTGCCATGGATATGAGCTTACCTACTGTCTCTGCTACCGGCTTGGTGGATATGGGCATCCTGAGGCAATGCAGAAATTGCGTCATGCACCAGCTAATTCTCAAACAAACTGATACGGTATGCGAGAGATGTGTTTACACAATGTCACTGGAGGCAAAGCTCTCACATAAAAGTACTCCTAATGTCAATAAGCTTGTCAGTAGTACACACACTACACCCATCACGCACAATTCAAAGCAGACATATCGACCCTCATACACTGAGGCACTTAACTGTAATCTTCCTAAATCACAAAGACCTCCTAGACGAAGTACACATAAATACTCTCAGCAGCCCCAAATGCACTCTTTCAAAACAACACCCACATCAACATGTAGAGCTACATCTCATGGAGCCTCTACCTCCAAGCCCATAAGGCAAGCCACTATAAATCTACCATTCTAGTCATTGGAGCGACTATTGTGAAGCACACTGATGTCCCTCACACCAGACTGAGTAAAGAGAAAGTCACGGTCAGTTGCTTATTAGGGGCTAGGATCCGCCACATTATGCAGCAGGCACTCAGGTCATTGGACCACAATTACCAATATGACTCAGTCATAGTCCACGTGGGAGTAAATAACCTGAGATGTACCTCCCTAGACGGTATGAAGAGAGACATCATGGAGCTCTCGGAATATGTGTCTCAGGCTGTTATAAACCTAGCATTGAGCTGCATTTTACCTTCTATAAGGATGATGCCACAATATGAACAAAAGATGACTGACTTTAATAATTGGCTTACTTTCTGGTGTCATTCGAAGGGGGTGCAACATTTGTCAGCACGGAAAGAGATGGTCAAGAGACCATGCTGCTTTGCCAGGGATGGTCTGCACCTCTCCCTTCTAGGCTTTTGAATATTAGGTAAAACACGGTCTTCCCCCATAGTGACTTTTTTAGGCAATGCCAAATTGAAAGTACTTCTGACACAGCAAATCAAAAAGAAAATCTAAAGGTGTTACTGCTCAATGCTAGGAATCTAAACAAAAAACTCCACTCCCTAGAAGCTCTCTTTACCCTAGAGAATGCTGAAGTATATGTGGTCACTGAGACACGGTGTAAAGCAACAGAGAGCACACCAACTATGCTAGGTTATAATGCCTTCCACACATTTAGACCAGCTACTTCACAGGCAGGGACTAAAGGTGGAGGTGTCCCTATTTACATCAAAGATAAATATACTTCAAAGCTGGTCAAACAGGACAATGCACTTGAGCTGCTCCATGTTCAAATCACCATAAGCAAAATCCAATACCACTTCCTTGCAAGCTATAGGTCCCCTCTATGACCCGGGAAACCCATACAATGTACTTAAACTTATCAGAAACACTAACCATCCAACTGAATACTATATTCATGGGTGACTTTAATTACCCCACTACTAACTGGGAATCCTATACGACACGAAATGTGCATGCACAGAGATTTCCTGGATTTTGTAAACACAACATCCCTGGACTAAATAGTCAATATACCAAAATGGGGTGCAACCATACTGGATCTGGTCCTCACTAATATGGGAGAGTGCTGCACACCCCCCGACTGTAATGCCTTCCCTTGTAAGGTCAGATCATGAAATGGTCTCCTTTGAAGTAAAAATAAATCCTGGACCCCCAGCTAAACCTGGAATATTCAGGAACTATTCTAATGCTAATTATTAACTGAGAACCTGGCAAAATTTCAAGCCCCCATAAACCCTGAGAACACTGCTGCCCATGCAGAATTGTTCACAGAAACTCTGTACAAGCATGTTAATAGCTGCATAGAGGCAGCTGTACCCACCTGGAAGAAGTACAGAACTAACTCAAACAACAAGCCACCCTGGTGGAACAACAAAATCAATAGGCTGTATAACAGAAGGAAGAAAATCATGGCAAAAATTAGGAGGTGCAGCACCCAGCAGAATAAATGCACTATTATCAAATTAAACAAACAACTCGGAGGACAAATAATGTTTACCACAGCAAATCTGAGGTAAGTTAGGCCTCCCAGGCCAAGGACAGTCACAAAGCATTCCGTAGCTATGTCCACAACCTCAAAGGTAATACACAATTGTGTGCAGAGCTCATTGTAAATGGAGACGCAGCAAACCTCCTGGCTGATAAAATCAGCCCCAATTTTACCCCTCTCTCTCCATGAACCTTCCCTCAGGAAATATCATCAAATATA